>NW_026992239.1:518650-621346 GCF_028769735.1 Zonotrichia leucophrys gambelii
CCCCGCCCATTTCAGGTGTCACACGGGGCTTTGCACGGCCACGCCCCCAAACCCCCTCCCCCCCAAAATGCCCCTCCTCCCCCAAAGCCCCTCCCCCACTCACCTTCCACCGCGGGTTCTTCCTCTGGGGGTCCCGGGGGGCAGCAGGGGGGGAGGGGCAGAGCCATTAGTGCCCAGGTGTGTCCGCAAGCCCCGCCCCCACCGCGTCCGTGCAGCCCCACCCCGTGACCTCGGGCTGACCTTGGGGGCGGGGCACAATGGGATGGGGGGGAGGGGTTTGCACGCCCCGGTGGGATTTGCACGCCCCGAGCTTTGTCCTGGTGGGGATTTGCACGCCCCAAGCGGGAATTTACACACCTTGTGCACACCCCACGTCCCTCATGGTGCCCCACAGGGTCTCTGCACCCTATAGGGCACCCTACAGCACCCCATAGCACCCCAGCACCCTATAGGGCACCCCATGGCACCCCAACACCCTATAGGGTGCCCTACAGTAGCCCTGCACCCTATAGGGTGCCCCAAAGGGACCCAGCACCCTATAGGGCACCCCACAGCACCCCACAGGACCCCAGCACCCCATGAGACACCCAGCAGTGCCCTACCCACACCCTACAGGCACTGTGGACCCCACAGGGCACCCTATAGGTACCCTGCACGCCATAGGGTGCCCTATAGGAACCTTGCACCCCACAGGGCACCCTACAGAGACCCCATACCCTATAGAGCACCCTATAGGGATCCTGCACTCCATAGGACATCCCATAAGGACCCCACACCCCATAGGGCACCCTATAGGGCCCTTGCACCCCATAGGGCACCCTATAGGAACCCTGCACCCCACAGGGCACCCTGTAGGGGTCCCGCACCCCATAGGACATCCCATAAGGACCCACACACCCGACAGGGCACCCTATAGGGCCCCCACACCCCACAGGCCCCCCCACAGCACCCCAGGGCCCTTCCAGTCCCCTCCAGCCCCCCCCCATCGCTGTCCCCCCTCAAGGACGCGGCAGGAGCATCCGGCAGTGCCGTGACAACCGTCACCAGGGAGACAGGCCCGGGCGTCTCCATGGCAACGGGTACCCAGCCCCGGCGGCGCCATGGCAACCGGCCCTGGCAACGCGCCCGGAGGATGCTGTCGCCACGGTGACACCGGGGGATGCTGTCGCCATGGTGACACCGGTGGTTGTCCCCGTGTTGGCACGAGAGCAGGATGGCACGAGAGACCCCCGGGGCCACGCCCAGCTGGCACTGTCACTGTCACTGTCACCGTCACCGCGGGGACACCCAGCCCACGGCAGGGCGTGCCATCGCACAGGGGCGTGCCAGGGGGTGGGGACAGGCAGGGACACCGGGGCGTGTGGGGACACTGGGAGGGGTAAACACGGGAGTGACATCGTGGGTGGGGGTCCCCCAAACCTCCGTGTCACCCCCACAGGGTCACCCGGGTCACACGAGGACACACGAGGGCATGGGGATGTGGAAAATGGGGTGGGGGAGGACACTGAGGGTGTGGGGACAGGGGGACGCCAGAGGGGACAAGAGGACATGGGGGACATGAGGACAGGGGGACACCGGGGAGGACAAGAGGACATGGGGGACACCAGGGCATGGAAGGACAAGAGGACATGGAGGAACGTGAGGACAGGGGGACACCAGAGGGGACAAGAGGACATGGAGGGACATGAGGACAGGGGGACACCAGGGCATGGAAGGACAAGAGGACATGGAGGACATGGGGGTCATGTGTGGATTTGCAGCATCTCAAGGGCAATCATGGAGAGACAGCAGGACATGAGAAATGGCAGGAGGACATGAGGACACCGGGGGATTGGTGACACCAGGAGGACACGAGGATGGGTGACACAAGGACACGAGGACCTGGAGAAGCACATGGGGAGTGGGGTGAAAGGACATGGGGTGACACAAGGGCAAGAGGACAGAGGGACGTGTGACGCCAGGAGGACACGAGGACACTGGGGGACATGGGGATGGGTGACACGAGGAGGACACGAGGACATGGAGCAACTCAAGGACACAATGCCAGGAGGACACAGAAGGGACACAGAACCCCACAAGGGTGGAAGAACACGGGAGCACCGTGACATGAGGACACCATGACACGAGGCCACCGTGACAATGACCAGTTAGACACCGTGGGTGTGTCCAGTGCCACCAGGACAGGAAGGACACAAGGACACACAACAAACCCCACGAGGACACAAAGTCACAGAGGAGCTCGAGGACAAAATGACGCGAGGATACCGGGAAGTCACGGAGGGGACAAGGAGCACCCAAGGCCCAATGCCAGGAGGACGTGAAGATCTGGAGGACACGATGGCACAAGGATGGGAGATGTGGAGGACACAAGGACGTGGAGATGTGGAGGACAATGACACGAGGACATGCAAAGCCAAGAGGACACAAAGAAGCACAAGGACACCCAAAACCATGGATGGAGAAACACAAAGCCACCCAACACCATGAAGGAGGACACGAGGACATGGTGACACACAGAAACACAGCCATGAAGATGGACACTCCACGGAGAGACACAAGGACGTGACAACAGAAGGTGACAACGCAACACCACAGAGATGGAGAAACCCTCAAGGACACGACGACCCCGAGACATGGAGACACCCAACGCCATGGAGAAACACGAGACCCCCGAGCTGCTCCTGCGCCCACCCTGCCCTCCTTCCTCGCCGCGCCCTCACCTTCCTCGCAGAAGGGCCCGCGGTGGCCGGTGCCGGCGCAGTCGCAGCGGGGCTCCCCACGGCGCAGGGTGCAGCGGCCGCCGTGGGCGCAGGGCGGGTGGTGGGCGCAGCGCTCGTCGCCGTCGCCCCGGACCCCCTGGGCGCCCAGCAGCGCGGCCGGCGCGTCGCCCACCCGCAGGTCGGCCACCCACCCGCGGAAGGGCGGCTCGTACTTGACGGTGCTGAGCGTCAGCGCCGAGAGCCGCACGTCGGGCGGGATGCCGCCGACGAAGAGGTCGCTGGCCACGGCCATGTCGGGCCGCTTGGAGCGCACGGCGGCCGCCCGCGCCTCGCCGTCCACGGCCAGCGCCGCGTGCCGCGCCTGCCGCGTCAGCAGCACCGCGTGCCAGCGGCCGTCGCTGACCGGCGCCGGCGGCTCCAGCGTGGCCGGCTCGGCGCAGGCGATGGCGAAGCGCAGCCGCAGCCGCCCCTCGGCCACCAGCAGCTCCAGGAAGTCGCAGTTGCCGCCGTCGTCCAGGTAGAGCAGCAGCGCCCGCGTCACGTTGGTCTTGAAGCGGAAGCTGAGCTGGCCCCCCGCGCCCGGCGCCCACCGCCCGTAGCGCGCCCACTGCCCCGGGGCGCCGCCGAACTCCAGCGCCGAGCCGCGGGCGCAGGGCAGCAGGAGCGAGCCCAGGGTCAGCAGCACCAGCCCCAGGCGGGCGCCCGAGGGGATTTGGGCACGCGGGCAGGGGGCTGGGGTGGCCCAGGTGGGCACGAGGGGTTGGTGGCACTCGGTGCCCAGGCAGCGTCCCTTGGTCGTGGTGCCCATGGGGACCCTCAGGTCCGGAGGGCCGGGCTTGGCCACCGGGGCTTGGTGGACATTCCAGTCTGTGAGAGCCACCAAGGCCTGGCCAGCCGGGCTGTCCAGGGGGGCTCGGGGGTCCTTGGGGGCTTGGTGGACCCTCAAGTCTAAACACACCATGGGGTCTTGGTTGACCTTGGCCTCTAGAAGGGCTGTGGGGCTTTGGTAGACCTTGGTCTTTTGGTTGTCCACGGGACCCTGGGTGACCTTGGGCTCTTGGGGGTCCTCGGAGGCCGGGGAGGGGGCGAGGTCTTGGTGGCCCTTCAGGTTTAAATGACCCACGGAGCCCTGGTTGACCTTGGAGTCCAAGGGGATGTTGGTGTCGGGCTCTGGGTGCTCCTGGCTGCCCCCAGAACCTCGGCTGGCCACGGGTTCCTGAGGCAGCTCCATCTCCAGGTGGTCCTGGGTGGCCACGGACGCCAGGTGGGTCACAGAGACCTGGCTGAGCCGAGTCCCCAGGTGCTCCTCAAAGCCTTGGGAGATCTTGGAGTCCAACAGCACCACGGAGCCACCACCAGCACCGGGCTCAGGGTGGTCTTGGTTGCCCACGAAGTTTTGGTTGCCCACGAAGTTTTGGTTGGCCACAAAGCCCAGGTGGGCGACAGAGCCCAGGTGGGTGACAGAGCCCAGGTGGGCCTTGGTCTCTTGGTGGTCCTGGCTGACCACAGAGGTCCAGCTGGCCAAGGATCCTCTGGTGACCACGGGGCCCAGGTGGGCTTTGGTCTCTTGGTGTCCCTCAGAACCTTCTGGAGCCACGGAGCCCAGGTGGGTCACGGAGCCCAGGTGGGCTTTGGTCTCTCGGTGGCCCCCGGGTTCGGGGTGTCCCTCAGCGGCCGGACAGGTCATGGTGCCTGGGCGGGTTTGGGGGGGCCCTGGGGGGCCCTGGGGGGGCCCGGCCGCCCCCGTCCTCTCACAGCCGCATGGGCGGCCCCAGCCTGGCCGGGGGGGTCCGGAGGCACCTGGGGAGGGGGGAGAGACACAGTGAGGGGGGGGCTCTGGAATGGGGGGGGATGGGCAAGCAGAGCCCCCCCCCCCCCCCCATTCGTTATCAGCACGTTAATTAACCCCGTGATGAGGGGGGGGGGGGGGGGTCGGTCACCGCGGCAACCCGGGCCTTATCATTATGCAAATGAGCCCCCGGGTTATTTATAACCCCCCCCCCTCGTTGGCTAATGGGGCTCATTAACATGCAGCGCATAATTAGCCAATCACAGTAACTGCTGCACCTGTAAAGGGGGGGGGAAGGGGGGGGATGACAGCGACCCCCCCCCCACCTTATCACCCCCCCTTATCCCCCCCATCCCGTGGGGGGGGGGGGGAACCCCCAGAGACCCCCAGGGACCCTCGGGGGGGGAGGGACCCAGGCCTGGGAGGTGTCCGTGCCCCCCCGGGGGTCATTAATTAATTAATTAATTAATTATCGATCGCTGATTGTTGATAAAGGGGGGGAGGGGACACCTGAGCCCCCCTTGAGGGGTCCTGGGGGGGTGTGGGGGGATTGAGGAGCCCCCAGACCCATGGGACACCCTTGGGGGGGCTCAGAGGGGTCTCTAGGGGGGGTCTATAGGGGGATCCCCCCCCCAAACCCCCTGAGCCTCCCTGGGGGGGCTTTGGGGGGGCTGTGGGTGGGGGAGGGGCCGTGTCCCCCCCGTGTCCCCCTGAAGGTCACGGGGAGGGGGCGGCCCCGGGGGGGCACCCAGGGGTGCGGGGACCCCCCCTCAAAAGGACCCCCTAAAACCCCCCCCAGTGTGACAGACACGCCCTTACACACGCGTGTGCACCCCCCCACAGGTGTGAGCGGCCCCGCCTTGCACACGCAGCCCCCCCAGCCACGCCCCCCACCCCGCACAGGTGTGCACCCCTTGCACGCTCACCCGCACCCCTTGCACACCTGCACACGCTCAGGTGCCCCCCGAAACAGCCCAGCGTGGCCTGAACCCTCCCTTGCACACGCGTGTGCACCCCGGGTTTGCACACGCGCACCCCGAAACGCGGTCAGGCTCGTGCGCACCCCAAAACTGCACACAACTCCCTTGCACACTCGTGCGCATCCCAAAGTTGCACACGCATCTCCTGCACACTCGTGTGTACCCCAAAATCGCTCACACACACCTTCCACACTCGTGTGCACCCCTAAACCTCACCCACACACCTTCCACGCTCGTGTGCATCCCAAAATTCCACACACGTCCCTTGCACACACCTGTGCACCCCCAAACCACACACACGCCCCTTCCACACCCGTGTGCACCCCAAATCTGCACACACACCTCCTGCACACACCTGTGCACCCCAGAATTACACACACGCCCCTTCCACACTCGTGAGCACCCCCAAAACCTCACACACGCCCCTTGCACACCCGCGTGCACCCCAAATCTGCACACACACCTCCTGCAGGCTCATGTGCACCCCAGAATTACACACACGCCCCTTCCACACCCGTGTGCACCCTCAAACTACACACACGCCTCTTGCACACCCGTGTGCACCCCAAAATTCCTCACACAACCCCTGCACGCTCGTGTGCACCCCAAAACCTTACACACACACCCCCTGCATACCCGTGTGCACTCCAAAATTACACACACAGACCTTGCACACCCGTGCGCACCCCCAGACCACACACCCCCCCTTCCACACTCGTGTGCACCCCAGAATTACACACACACCCACCCTGCATGCTCGTGTGCACCCCAAATCTGCACACACACCCCTTCCACACCCGTGTGCACCCCCAAACGGCACTCACTCAGCCTTTGCACACCTGTGCACCCCAGAACCTCACTCACACCCCCTGCACACCCGTGTGCACCCCCAAATTACACACACAGCCCTTCCACACCCGTGTGCACCCTCAAACTACACACACGCCTCTTGCACACCCGTGTGCACCCCCAAACCCCTTGCACCCCCACGCCCCCCCCGTTTTCCCGCCCCCCCCGCACCCCCAGACCCTTTGCACCCCCAGATGGCCCCGACCCCCCCCCGTTCACACGCGTGTGCCCCGCGTGACGCCGCCCGTGGGGCCGGGCCCGGTTCACACGCGTGTGCAGCGCAGGCCCCGCGGCCGGGGGGGGGTTCTGGGGGGGATTTTGGGGGGGTTTTGGGGGGGCTGCATGAGCCCCCCGCAGTGGGGGAGGGGCGGGATGAGCTCCCCGAATTCCGGGGGGGGGCGCGCAAAGGGGGGGGAGGGGAGGGGAAGGGGGGATGCGGCCCCCAGACCCTGCAGTGGGGGAGGGGAGGGGGGGGGTGATGCGGCCCCTCCCCGGGGTGGGGGAGCCCCGGCCTTTCCCCTCCCCCCCCCTTCAGCAGAGACCCCCCCAAAACCCTCCCGATGGGGGGGGGGGGTGATGATGATGCGACCCCTGCTGTCCCCCCAACCCCAAAATCCCCCCCAATCCCTCCTGGAGCCCCCCATTTCTAACCCCCCCATCCCCCTCTCCGTACCCTCATCATCCTCCCCACATCCCCCTCCGCACCCCCCCACCCTGAACCCCCCCTGCATCCCCCCCCCCCCATCCCGCTCATCCCTCCCCTCCCCGCGCCCCCCAAACCCCCCCAATGTCCCCTCCGTGTCCCCCCCCGGTTCTGCGCCCCCCCCCATCAATCTCCGGTACCCCCCCCCCTCCATTCCGGTACCCGCCCCCCCTCCCCCCAATCTCCGGTACCTGCCCCGGGCGGTCCCGGCCCCGCTCCCGCCGCTCCCGCCGCTCCCGCAGCCCCCGCCCGCCCCGGGCACGCGCACGGCCCCGGAGCGGCGCGCGCCCGCAACCCCCCCCCCCCCCCACATCCATCCTTCCCGCAACCCCAAACCCCCCCCCCCCCCACCACCATCACATCCCACAGCCCCGCGGGGACCCCCCCCCACTAAAAATCCACCCCCCCCGCCCTTCGGCAGTGGATCCGCCATGGCTCCGAACCCCCCCCCAAAAAAAAAACATCACCTGAAACCCCCCGAAAAAATCACCCGAAACCCCCCTAAAATATTGCCCCAACCCCCCCAAATTATCATCCCGAACCCCCCCAAAAGCATCGCCCCAACCCCCCCAAAATATCATCCCAAACCCCCTAAAAGCATCCCCCGAAACCTCCCCAAAATATCACCCCAAACCCCCCAAAAATATCACCCCAAAACCCCCTAAAATATTACCCCAAAACCCCCAAAAATATCACCCCAAAACCTCCTAAAAATCACCCCTGCCCCCCTAAAAAATCACCCCGGCCCCCCAAAAAATTACCCCAAATCCCCCCAAAAATATCACACCGACCCCCCCAAAAAATCGCTCCAAACCCCCTCAAAATGTCATCCAAACCCCTTCAAATTATCAACCCAAACCCCCCCAAAAATTGCTCCAAATGCCCCCCCCAAAAAATCGCTCCAAACCCCCCAAAATGTCATCCAAACCCCTTCAAATTATCAACCCAAACCCCCCCAAAAATTGCTCCAAATGCCCCCCAAAAAATCGCTCTGAACCCCCCAAATTATTGCCCCAAAACCCCCAAAAACATCGCTCCAAACCCCCCAAAATGTCATCCAAACCCCCAAAAACACCATTCCAAACCCCCCCAAAAATATCACCCCAAATCCCCCCAAATTATCCCGCCAGACTCCCCAGAAAAATCCCCCCAAATCCCCCCAAAAATGTCACCCCAAGCCCCCAAAAATATCGTCCCAAACCGCTCCAAAAATCACTCCAAACCCCCTAAAATATTGCCCCAACTCCCCCCAAATTATCATCCCGAACCCCCCCAAAAGCATCGCCCCAAGCCCCCAAAATATCACCCCAAACCCCCTAAAAACATCCCCGAAACCTCCCCAAAATATCACCCCAAGCCCTCCTAAAATATTACCCCAAATCCCCCAAAAATATCACCCCAAAACCCCAAAAAATCACCCCAAGCCCTCCTAAAATATTACCCCAAAACCCCCAAAAATATCACCCCAAAACCCCCCAAAAAATCACCCCAGCCCTCCTAAAAAATCACCCCAGCCCCCCCAAAAAAATTACCCCAAATCCCCCCAAAAAATATCACACCGACCCCTCAAAAAAATCGCTCCAAACCCCCCCAAAATGTCACCCAAACCCCCAAAAACACCTTCCCAAATCCCCCAAAAATGTCACCCCAAGCCCCCCAAAAATATCGCCCCAAACCGCTCGAAAAAATCACCCCAAACCCCCCTAAAATATTGCCCCAACCCCCCCCAAATTATCATCCCGAACCCTCCCAAAAGCATCGCCCCAACCCCCCAAAATGTCACCCCAAACCCCCTAAAAACATCCCCCGAAATTCCCCCAAAATATCACCCCAAGCCCTCCTAAAATATTACCCCAAACCCCCCAAAAATATCACCCCAAAACCCCCTAAAAAATCACCCCAGCCCCCCCCAAAAATTACCCCAAATCCCCCCAAAAATATATCACACCGACCCCCCCAAAAAATCGCTCCAAACCCCCTCAAATTATCAACCCAAACACCCCCAAAAATTGCTCCAAATGCCCCCCAAAAAATCGCTCTGAACCCCCCAAACTATTGCCCCAAAACCCCCAAAAACATCGCTCCAAACTCCCCCAAAATGTCACCCAACCCCCCCCAAAAATATCACCCCAAATCCCCCCAAATTATCCCGCCAGACTCCCCAAAAAAATCCCCCCAAATCCCCCCAAAAATGTCACCCCAAGCCCCCCCAAAAATATCACCCAACCCCCCCTAAAATATTGCCCCAAGCCCCCCAAAAATATCGCCCCAAACCGCTCCAAAAATCCCCCCAAACCCCCCCAAAAACACCACCCCAAACCCCCCCGGCTGCCCCACGGAGAGAGATTCTGGGGGGGGTCCTGCCCCATAGAGACCCCACAAAGACCCCCAGAAACCCCCCCAGAGACCCCCGAGGGGTCTGACCCAACAGAGACCCCACAGAGACCCCCAAAAACCCCACAAAGACCCCCCCAGAGACCCCCAGAAATTCCACAGAGACCCCAGAGACCCCCGAGGGGTCTGACCCAACAGAGACCCCACAGAGACCCCCAAAGACCCCCGAGAGACCCCCAGGGGGGTCCTGCCCCACAGAGACCCCACAGCCAGACACACGGACACGGAGTTTATTCCCACATTGATCCCCCCCAAAACCCCCCCAAAATACCGGGGGGGGGGGTCAGGACCCCCAAAACCCCCCCCAAAATCCTCGGGGTCAGGGGGGGTCAGGGGGGTCCGGAGCCTTCGGGATCCTGTGGAAATTTGGGGGTGGGGGTTTAAATATGAGACCCCAATGCCCAGGACCCCCAATTTGTGGAGGGGGGTCCCAGGTGTCTGAACCTCCAAATTAGAGGGTCCCCAACACCCAGAACCCCAATTCTGGGGGGCTCCCAGGTGTCTGAACCCCCCAAATTTGAGGGTCCTTAACAGCATTTGGGGGGGGGGCAGGTGTCTGAACCCCCAAGTTTAAGGGACCCCAACAACCAGGACCCCCAATTTGGGGAGGGGAGTCCCAAGTGTCTGAACCCCCCCAAATTTGAGACACCCCAACAACCCAGGACCCGCAATTTGGGGAGGGGGCTCACCTGTCACAGGTGGGTGTCAAACACTCCATCCTCATCCTCCTCATTCTCCTCGGGGGGGTCTGGGGGGGTCATTTTTGGGGGGGTCATTTTGGGGGTCTCGCCCACCTGATGGTCCCCTCCTTTTGGGGGGGGGGGTCCCGATTTTTGGGGTCCCACCTGAGGGGCGCAGCGAGGCGCGGCGGGGCCAGGGCAGGGAGAGGCTGAAGGAGCGGGGCCGCGATTTGGGGAGGGGTCCTGGGGGGTCCGGGGGGGCTGCGGTGACGCTTTGGGCCCGGCGGCGACACTCGGGGCGGAGCCGATCGCGACAGGCGATGTGACAGCGCAGGCCGCAGCCTGGGGGGGGGGGGGGGGGCACGGGGGGAGACCCTCGGACCGAGAGACCCCCCCCCAAAATCTCCTCGCATCGAGACCACCCCCCAAAACCCCATCACATCGAGACCCTACCCAGAAAACCCCATTACACACAGAGACCCCCCCCAAAACCTCCCAAAACCCCCCCAAAACCCCCTCACATCAAGACCCCCCCCCAAAAACCCCATCACACCCAGAGACCACCCCCAAAAACCGCCTCATGCCCAGAGACCCCCCCCCAAAACCGCCTCATACTCAGAGACCCCATAAAAACCCCCCACAAATCCCAGAGACCCCCCTAAAAACCCCTCACATCGAGACCCCTCCCAAAAACCCTATTACAACTAGTGACCCCCACCCCAAAAACCCTCTCATACCCAGAGACCCCCACCAAAAAACTGAATCGCACCCAGAGACCCCCCAGGATCCCCCCAAACGCCTCCCCAAAACCCCCTCGCAACCAGAGACCACCCCCAAAAAACTGAATCACACCCAGAGACCCCCCCCTAAAATCCCCATCAAACACAGAGACCCTCCCCTAAATCCCCCTCATACCCATAGACCCCAAATCCCCCCGCAAAACCCAGAGACCCCCCCCAAAACCCTTCACACCCAGAGACCCCCCCAAAACTCTCTCACATCAAGACCCCCCCCCAAAAAACCCCATTACACACAGAGACGCCCCCAAAATCCCCCCACAACACCCAGAGACCCCCCAGCACTCAGACCCCCCAAAACCCCCCAGGACCCCCCAAAACCCCCAGGACCCCCCCAGGACCCCCCACTCACCGCTGCACTCCATCCCATCCTTGTGCAGACCCCAAATCTGGGGAGGGGGAGGGAAGAGAAGGTTCAGGGGGGGTCCAAGACCCCTCCCCCGAATTTCCACTCGGGGGTCCCCCCAATTAAGGGAGGGGGGTCCCCATGTCCCCCCCCCCAGCTGTGCTCGGTAATGGACGGGCGGATTTGGGGGTCTTTGGGGGGATTTTGGGGGTTCTGGGGGGGCTTTGGAGGGATCTGAGGTGGTTTTGAGGGGTTTAGGGGGGATTTGTGGGGGGCTTTGGGGGATCTGGGAGGTTTTGGGGATATTTTGGGGGGATATTTTGGGTGTTTTTGGGGCTATTTTGGGGGTCTTGGTGGGGTTTTGGGGGGTCTTTGGTGGGGTTTTGGGGGGTCTTTGGGGATATTTTGGAGGGTCTTTGGTGGGATTTTGGGGGGTCTTTGGTGGGATTTTGAGGAGGTCTTTGGGGATATTTTGGGGGGTCTTTGGTGGGATTTTGGGGAGGTCTTTGGGGATATTTTGGGGGGTCTTTGGTGGGATTTTGGGGACCTCCCCCTCCCCGCACTCACCAGTTTCCCGCAGCTCTCGCAGGGCCCCGCACGGAGCCCCCGCAGCCCCCGGAAATTGTGGGGGGGTCCCGGGGGGGGTCCTTGGCTGCAGCGCAGGAAATAATCCAGGACCTCCCCCCGGCTGAGCCCCCCGTCCCTGGGGAGGGGGCACAAAGAGGGGGGGGGGTCACAAAGGAGGGGTCCCCATTTTGGGGGTCCGTGGTGGGGGGGCTCAGGGGGGATTTGGGGATTCTGAGGGGGTTTGGAGGGGTCACTGAGGGGTCTGGGGTCACTGTGGGGTTGGGGGTGTCCTGGTGGGGGGGTCACTGAGGGATTTTATGGATCTGGGGGGTTTGGGGGGGTCTCGGGAGGGTTTTGGGGGTCCCGACGGGGTTGGGGGTGTCCATGTTGGGAATTTGGGGGTCCCGGGGGGGTTTTGGGGGTCACTGTGGGGTTGGG
Organism: Zonotrichia leucophrys gambelii; assembly: GCF_028769735.1. NCBI lineage: Eukaryota > Metazoa > Chordata > Aves > Passeriformes > Passerellidae > Zonotrichia > Zonotrichia leucophrys. The sequence goes on from NW_026992239.1 coordinate 530,914, forward strand.
GGCGTTACTGAGGGGTTTTGGGGGTCTCAGGGGGATTTTGGGGTTCCCGGGGGGATTTGGGTGTGATTTGGGGGTCTCGGGGGGTTTTGGGGGGTCTCACATATCCGTGTCCAGCTCCCCCAGGTGGGGCTCAGGGGGGATTTGGGGATCCTGGGGTGGATTGGGGGTCACTGTAGGATTTGGGGAGCCCCGGGGGGGTCACTGTAGGATTTGGGGAGCCCCGGGGGGGTCACTGTAGGATTTGGGGTGCCCCGGGGGGTCACTGAAGGGTTTAGGGGTGTCCGGGGGTGTTTTGGGGGTCTCTGTGGGGTTTTGGGGGTTCTGGGGGGGTTTTGGGGGTCTCGGGGGTCTCACAATTTGGTGTCCAGCTCCCCCAGGGGGGGCTCAGGGGGGATTTGGGGATTCTGGGGGGAATTTGGGGGTGTTTTGGGGGTCCCGGGGGGTTTGGGGGTGTTTAAGGGTTTTGGGGGTCTCACATGTCCGTGTCCAGCTCCCCCAGCGGGGGCAGGTGGGGGAAATTTTCCCGCACGATCCCAAATTCCTCCACCGAGATCCGCCCGTCGCCGTCCACGTCGAAATTCCGGAAAATGGACTGAGGACCCCCCCCCAAAATAACCCCAAAATCACCTCGGAGCCCTCTGAGACCCCTCCCCACCCAACCGCCCCCCCTCGGGACCCCAAAACTCCCTCCAGGGCCCCCTCCCCAAAACCCTCCAAATCCCTCCTAACCCCCCCCAGGCCCCCCAAAATCACCCCCAAGACCCCCCCGGACCCCCCCTCACCTCCACGAGCTGCTCGAGGCGGGGCCGGAGCCCCTCGGGGTCGGGCCGGGGGGGCTCGGGCAGGACCCAGCGCTCGGGGGGGAGGGCGGGGGGCAGCTCCGGGGGGGGCCCGGCCTGGGGAGGGGAGGGGGCGTCGGAGGGGGGGGCAGAACCCCCAAACCCCCCTTGCACACTCACAGCCGCCCTTTGTCCCCTTTGCACACTCGGCCCCACTCTTTTTCTTACTCGCCACGCCCATTTCACACCCGTTCCACACCCGTTTCACACCCGTTCCACACCCGTTTCACACCCGTTTCAGAACCGTTCCACACGTATTTCAAACTCCATTTCACACCTGTTCCACACCCATTTCAAACCCCATTTCACGCCCGTTTCACGCCCGTTTCACACCTGTTTCAAACCCCATTTCACACCCATGGGACACTCATTCCACACCCATTTCACACTCATTTCACACCCCTCTCACACCCGTTTCACACCAATTTCACACCCCTTTCAAACCCCACTCCACTCCCATTTCACACCCGTTTCACACTCATTCCACACCCGTTTCACGCCCATTTTACGCTCGTTTCCGCCTTCCACACCCTGTTGTCCCCCATCCCCTCTTGCACACTTGGGCCCCCTTTTCCACACTCGCCCCTCCCACCCCGTTCCCCACTCCCCTCCCATTCCCCCCACACCCCCCCCATTCCCTTCTCGACCCCGGTGCCCCCCCGTGCCCGTTTGCCCCCTTGGTGCCCGTTCCCCTGCCCCGTTCCCCGTTATTCCCCCATTTCCCTTCATTCCCCCTGTTCCCCGTTATCCCCTCCCCATTCCCCATTATTCCCCGGTTCCCCGGTATTCCTGCCCCGTTATTCTCCCCCCGGTATTCCCGCCCCGTTCCCCATCATTCTCCCCCTGTTATTCCCCGCTATTCCCGCCCCGTTCCCCGTTATTCTCCCCCCGTTATTCCCGCCCCGTTCCCCGTTGTTCTCCCTGTTATTCTCCCCCCGTTCCCCGTTGTTCTCCCCGTTATTTCCCGTTCCCCGTTAGCTTCCCCCCGGTTCCCGTTATTCCCCCGTTATTCCCTCCCGCTGTTCCCGCCCCGGCCTCACGGGGGCGCTCTCGCGGGGCTCGCGCTGCAGCGACATCTGGTGCAGCTGCTCCTCGCTGGGCCCGAGCGCCAGCGACACCTGCGGGACGGAGCCGGAACTGCAGGCGGGGCTCGGGGCGATTTTTGGGGGGATTTGGGGGAATTTTGGGAGGATTTTGGGGAATTTGTGGGGCTCGGGGGGATTTGAGGGGATTTTGGGGGGGTTTTGGGATGGGGGGGTAGCGGCTCAGAGGCCTTTGGGGGGGGATTGGGGAATTTGGGGATGTGTGGGGGGAGCAGGGGAGGTTTGGGAGGGGAAGGGGAGTTCAGGGGGGTTTTGGGGTTCAGGGGATTTTTGGATTTAGGCAGGTTTTGGGATTCAGAGGGTTTTGGGGGGGTTTGAGGGGAGCAGGTCAAGGTGAGGGATCCCGGGGGGTCCCAGGAGGGGGTTGGGGTGATTTTGGGGTTATTTTGAGGGTCTCAGCAGGGATTTTGGGGTTATTTTGGGTTATTTTGGGGGTCTCACCTCCAACAGCCGCAGCAAATCCGGGTGGGGGGTCCCGGGGGGTCCCTGCTCCCGCCCCGCCAGCAGCGCCCCTTGCAGGGCGAAGCGGGCCCGCAGTTTATTGGGGTGGGGGCGTCCCGGGCCCCCCCAGTCGGGCAGCGCCGCCTCGAGCGCCACCAGGTCCCGCAGGTGAACCCCGAGCGCCGGGACCCGGAACCCGCCCGAGCCCCCCGCGCCCCCCAGCAGCGCCCGGTACCGGCGGTAATTGCCCCCAGACCCAACGGCCTCGGCCAGCTGTGCCCACAGCTGGGGGGCACGGAAATTTGGGGTGCGGGGGTGGGGGGGGGACAAAGGACACACGGACACAGAGCGGGGACACACGGACAAGGGGAGATGTTTTAGAAATGAGCAGAGCTGGGGGTGATGTCACTTTTGTGTCACCCCAAAATCCCACAAGGATCCTCCCGGACATTTCTGTGCCTCCTGTGATACCCCCAGGACCTCCCAGGACCCCCAAATACCCCCCAAATTCTCCTCAACACCCCCAGGACCCTTCCAGGACAGCCCCAGGACACCCCAGAAGCCACAAATGCCCCCAGAACTCCTTTGTACCCCCCGTGTGACCCCTTGGGGACCCCACCAGAACCCCCAGGACCCCTCCGGGACTCCCCAATACCCCCCAAATTCACCTCAGGACCCCCTCAGGACGCCCCCAGGACACCCCAGAACCCACAAATGCCCCCTTGGGACCCCTCGTGACCCCTTGGGGACCCTCCAATACCTCCCCAAAATGCCTCTCAACACCCCCGTGAGCCCCAGGACCCCACCAGACACCACAGAACCCCTTTGTACCCCCCGTGTGACCCCTTGGGGACCCCAGGAGCCCCAGAACACCCCCCAGGACCCCTTGGGGACCCCCCCGGACCCGCACCTGGACCATGGGGGGCTCCAGCAGGGCCAGGGTCCGGCGCAGGCGCGCGATGGAGCCGTGGCCGAGCCCCCCGACCACGGCCAGGAGCGAATTGAAATTGCGGAGCTCCAGGAGGCTCTGGGGGGGGAGGGGGCGTGGCTGAGGGGGCGTGGCTATGTGGAGGGGGCGGGGCTGAGGGGGTTCATGGGTGGGGTTATGGGGTCTCAGGGTTGGGGGTGTGGAATGGTTCTGGGGGTCATTGCTATGGGTCAGGGGTCAGTTCAGGGGTCAGTTCAGGGGTCAGTTCAGGGGGTCATGGTTATGGGTCAGGGGTCATTTCTGGGGTCAGTTCAGGGGGTCGGGGGTCAGTTTGGGTTTATGGGTTAGGGTCACACCTGGGCCAGGTGTGGGCACTGCCCCAGGGCTGTGGGTCAAGGGCTCAGTTCAGGTCTAGAGGTCAGTTCAGGGGTCAGTTCCGGGGGTCAGGGGGTCAGTCCCAGGGGTCAGGGGTCATTCTCAGCTCTCTCCCCTGTGCCAGGTGCAGGCACTGCCCCAGGGCTATGGGTCAGGGGTAATTTCCAGCGGTCAGGGGTCATTGCTATGGGTCAGTTCTGAGGGTCAGGGGTCACTCCCGGGGGTCAGGGGTCACTGCCGTGTCTCACCTGGCCCAGGCGCAGGCACTGCCCCAGCGCTGCCGCTCTCTGCGGCGCCGCCAGGGGGCGCAGCACGCGCAGCTGCACCCAGCGCGAGAGGCCGTTGGACAGCGCCACCAGGCGGCGGAGCGAGGGAGAGCTCGAGGTGCCCGCGGAGCGCGCGAACACGCGGATGTCCCGGAGCTGGGGACAGCGGGGACATGGGGGACAGCAGGGATAGTGGGGGATTGGGGACATTTGGGGGATTTTGGGACACTGGGGACAGCGGGACATTTGGGGAAGTGGGATTGGGGACACTGGGGACAGCAGGACCGCAGGGATATTTGGGGGACATTGTGGACATGGGGGACATCGCGGACATGGGGGACAGCGAGGACATTGGGGACATATGGGGACTAGAGGACATTGGGGGATTTGGGACAGTGGGAGGATTTGGGACATGGGGATATTGGGGATGTCAGGACAGTGGGGACATCAGGCATTGGGGACAGCGGGGACAGCGGGGACATTTGGGGACGTTGGGGACATTGGAGGACAGCGGGGACATTGGGGAACATTTGGGGATGGGTGACATCATGGGGACATTGGGGACACTGGGGACATCAGGGACACTTGGAGACATGGGAGACAGCGGGGACATGGGGGACATCGGGAAGATTGGGAACAGGTGTCCTGCAGGTGTCCCCAGGTGAGTCCCCAATGTCCCCAATGTCCCCACTGTCCCCAGTGTCCCCACTGTCCCCAATGTCCCCTGTCCCACTGTGCCCACGTACCCGGTGCCCAGTCCCCATGCCCACTCGGCCCCAGCGTCCAGGCATGTAGTATACCCCCGGTCGAGGCCCCACTGTCCCCTCCCAATGTACCCCACGTCCCCAATGTCCGGCCCCGCCCATTGTGTCCCACCGTCCCTGTCCACGTCCCGTTCCCCGTGTCCACTCCTCGCTGTGGCCGTAGCGGGCAAGGTGCTGAGACCCTAAAAGGTCCGGGGCTCCCGCGCTCCCCACGAGATCGCCCCGTGGGGGGCCCACGACCCAATCCCTCCCGGGGGGACCCCACCCCATGGGACCCCCCCATTGTCAACCCGCTGTACGACCCGCCCAAACGTCCCCCAGGTTAAGTACCCCCACCATCCCCCCCCCCCGGTCGCCCCCGTGTCGTTCGTTGTGCCGCCCCCCGCCCCAAATTTCCCTCCCCGAGCACCCCCACCCCCATGACCCCCCCATTTCAACCCTTGGACCCCCCAAACCTCCCCCAAAATCCCGCGACCCCCCCAAATCCCCCCGTGTCCCCTCCCATGTCATTGTGCCCCCCCCGTCCCAAATTTCCCTCCCCGAGCCCCCTCCCAACCCCGTGACCCCCCCATTTAACCCGCTGTGACCCCCCCCAAATCTCTGGGCCCCCCCCAACCCCTTGACCGCCCCCATTCCAACCCCTGGACCACCCCAAAATCCCCCCGAGCCCCCCTCATTTCACTCCCTGGACCCCCCAAAGTCTATGAGCCCCCCCCCCAAAACCCCCTGACCCCCCCCCCATTTCACCCACCAGACCCCCCCCAAATCCCCCTTGGACTCCCCCATTTTACCCCCAAAATCCCCCTAGACCTCCCCAACACCATCACCCCCCCAATTTCACCCCCTGGAACCCCCAAAATCCCCCCGAGCCCCCCCAAAACCCCGTGACCCCCCCCCCATTTCACCTACAGGCTCTCCAGCCCCAGGGGGGTTTTTTGGGGGTCCCCCCCCAGCGCCGCCCCCAATTCCCGCAGCCGCCCCAAAACTTGGGGGTCCCCCGAGAGCTCCCGCGGGAACGCCCGGACCCAGTACCTGGGAAAAGGGGGGAAATGGGGGCTCAGGGGGGACCCCGAAACTCGGGGGGGTCCCCAAGGGGTCCCCGGGAAGGGTTTGGGGGGGTCCCCGGAGATTTGGGGGGTCCCTAAAGGGGTCTGGGGGTCCCCAAAAGGGATTCAGGGGTCCCTAAGGGGGTCTGGGGATCCCAGGGGCGGTTTTTGGGTCTGGGGGGTTTTGGTGTCCCAGGAAGGTTTTGGGGCCCCAGGGTCACTTTTGAGGTCCCCGGGGGAAGATTTTGGGGTCCGGGATCAGTTTTGGGGTCCCAGGGCAGATTTTGGGGTCCCCGGGGGCAGTTTTGGGGTCCCGGGGCAGTTTTGGGGTCACTCACCGCACCAAGTGTCCGATTTTGAGGCGCAGGGAGGGACCCTCGGCCGAGCCCCCCGACTCCTGCAGCCTGGGGGGGGTCAAGGAGCCTGCGCGGGGTTTGGGGGGGCCCTGGGGGTCTGGGGGGGCTCTGGGATTTTGGGGGGATTTGGGGGGATTTGGGGGAGGGAGGGTCTGGAGTGTTGGGGGCGTCCCCAAAAGTTCAGGGGGTCCCAAGGGATCAATGGAAGGGATTTTGGGGGGGGGTCCCTGGGAATTTGGGGTGTTCTCGGGGGGGATCTCAGAGGATTTTGGGGTGTCCTGGGGGGTCCCAGGGGGTTCTGGGGGGGGTTTTTGGGGGGTCCCCATGGAGAAAACCTCGGCATTTTTCCAGCCCCCCCCTTGACCTGAGGCAGGGTTTTGGGGGGAAGCCCAGGGAGTTTTGGGGGGTCCCGCGGGATTTGGGGGTCTCAGGGGATTTTGGGGGTCCCAGGGGGCTTTGGGGGGGTTTCGGGGGGTCCCCAAGGATACAGGGTCAGCAGCTTTGAGGCCACCTCGGCCTGGGGGAGGTACCAGGGGTGCGTGGCCAGGAAGAGCCGCACGAGTTGGGGGTCCCGAACCTTCCCCTGAGCGTCTGGGGAGGGGGCGAGGGGGTCACCCCAAAAATACCGAGAGAGACCCCCCCAAAAACCCTCCTAGAGACCCCCAATATCCCCCCAAAACCCCTCCTTGAAACCTCCAATATCCCCCCAAAAACCCTCCTAGAGACCCCCAATATCCCCCCAAAATTTCGATTCCTCCTCTCTGGGGCTTCACAGATTTTAGGGAGACCTCAGAGGTCTGAACCCCCCAAATCCTCCCAAATTTTTCCCCCCAAAATCCCACAAATCCTCCCAAACCCCCAAATCCCCCTCCAGGTCCCCCCAAATTCCCCCCAAACCCCCACAAACACAAGAATCCCCAAAACCTCAGGAACCCCCCCCCCAAATCCGAGGGGCCCCGAAACTCCCCGCACCCCCAAATTCGCGGTGTCCTCCCCCCCTCAGACCCCCCAAAATCGGGGTGTCACCCCCCAGACCCCCCAAATTTTGTTGTCCCTCCCCCCCTCAGACCCCCCAAAATCGGGGTGTCACCCCCAGGACCCCCCAAATTTGGGGGTCCCCCCACCGAAGGCATCGACGCAGCCCCTCAGGAGCTCGTCCAGGGTGGGGGCTCGGTCCAGGTCCAGGGAGCTGCTCATGGTGGGACCCCAAAACTGGGGAGGGAATTTGAGAAGGGGTCAGCACCGGAGACCCCCCGCCAAAGTGGGGCTGGGGGGTCCCCAAGTGCTGAGAGTCCCTTTGGGGGGGGTTTTGGGGAGCTGGGAGGGGTCTGGGGGTCCCAGTTTGGGGTTTGGGGGTCCTGGGGGTTCCATTTTGGGGTCTGGGGGGTCCCAGTTTGGGGTTTGGGGGTCCCAGTTTGGGACTGGGGGGTCCCGGGGGTCTCCTTAATGACAATTTTGCGGGGGTTGGGGACCCCAAAGCCCCCCCGGACCCCCCCAAATTCCCCCCACCCCCGGGTTCTGCACACCCCGATAACGGAGCGGCGCTTCCTGAGCCCCAGTTCCGGTACTGGGAGAGACTGGGAATGAACTGGGAGGGAGTGGGAAGGACTGGGAATGAACTGGGAAGGACTGGGAATGAACTGGAATGAACTGGGAGAGACTGGGAATGAACTGGGAGGGACTGGGAGGGGACTGGGAATGAACTGGAATGAACTGGGAGTGACTGGGAATGAACTGGGAGGGACTGGGAGGGACTGGGAATGAACTGGGAGTGACTGGGAATGAACTGGGAGGGACTGGGAGGGACTGGGAATGAACTGGGAGTGACTGGGAATGAACTGGGAGTGACTGGGAATGAACTGGGAGTGACTGGGAATGGATTGGAGAGACTGGGAATGAACTGGGAGGGACTGGGAGGGACTGGAAATGAACTGGGATCAACTGGGAGCACTGGGATTGGTGTTATCCCAGTAAACTGGGAGCACTGGGAGCACTGGGATGGGGCTCGGGGGGGACCCTCGGGGGGTCCCGCGCTCTCCCTCCGACCCCGAGACCCCCCAGCACCCCCCAGGACCCCTCAAGACCCTCCAAGATCTCCCCAGGACCCCCCAAGACCCCCCAAGACCCCCCAAGACCCCTCAGAACCCCCACAGGACCCACCCAGAACCACCCAAAACCTCCCCAGGACCCCCCAAAAACCCCTCGAGACCCCCCCCAGGACCCCCCAGAACCGCCCAAAAACCCCCTCAAGACCACCCTGGACCCCCCAAAAACCCCTCAAGACCCCCAAACCCCCCCCCCGGACCCCCCAAATTCCATCCCCACCTGCTCCTGCGGCCGGGTCGGGTCGGTTCGGGCGCTGCGAGGGCGGGGCCGGAATTTGGGGGGGTCCGGGGGAGTTTTTGGGGTGCCCCAGGGGAATGGGGGGGTGGGGCCGGGTTTTGGGGCGGATCCGGGCGATTTTGGGGTTCCTGGGTGGGGCCGGAGGGGGGGAAGTGGTTTGTGGTTCAACAGAACGGAGGCACCGCCCTGGGGAGGGGGCGAGGCCATAAAAGCGCCCCCAGACCCCCCAAAATTCCCCCCAAATTCCCCCTTGGCACCCCAAATTCACCCCGGGACCCCAAAAAATACAACAAACACCACATTTCTGTCGTTTCTTGTGGTTTTTTTCCTTAATTTATCTTCATTCTATTTTTAATTCCTTTTTATGAGGGGGGGACCCCCCAATTTTTTCCCCCCCTCTCGGTGATGCCGCAGAGCCCCCACCCCAAAATCCCGCAGAACTGGGGAGACCCCCCCCAAAATTCAATTAAAACAACCAAAGGAGCCCCAAAACCGCCCCAAAACCGCCCCAAAACTGCTCCAAATTGCCCCAAAACTGCCCCAAAATTTCCCCCAAACTGCCCCAAACTACCCCAAAATTGCTCCAAATTTTGGGGGGTCCCCTGAACCCCCCCCAGGGAAGATTTGGGGGCGCAAGGTGAGAACTGGGGGGGATTCCAGGTGGTCGGGAGAGTTGGGGACCCCTCCCCAATTATTATTTAGGGGAAAATTTGGGGGGGGGCTGAAGGCACAAGGTGGGGTCGAGGGAGGGATTCGCGTTTTGGGGTGAATTTGGGGCATTTTGGGTGCGGGATTTGGGGAGGAATTTCAAGGGGATTCCGAGGGGGGTTCCCGGGGGGTCCCCGTTATTCCCGGGGCTGTTTTGGGGTGAATTTGGGGGATTCCAGGGGGGTTCCAAGGGGGGGTTCCCCCACAATTCCCGGGGCTGTTTTGGGGTGAATTTGGGGCATTTTGGGTGCGAGATTTGGGGGGGAATTTCAAGGGGGTTCCGAGGGGGGTTCCCCGTTATTCTCGGGGGTGTTTTGGGGTGAATTTGGGGGATTTGGGTGCGGGATTTGGGGAGGATTTCAGGGGGGAATTTCAATGGGATTCCAGGGGGGTTCCCCGTTATTCCCGGGACTGTTTTGGGGTGAATTTGGGAGATTCCAGGGGGGTTCCCCACAATTCCCAGGGGGTGTTTTGGGGTGAATTTGGGGGATTTGAGTGCGAGATTTGGGGAGGAATTTCAAGTGGATTCCAGGGGGGTTCCCGGGGGGGTCCCTGTTATTCTCGGGGCTGTTTTGGGGTGAATTTGGGGCATTTTGGGTGCGAGATTTGGGGGGGAATTTCAAGGGGGTTCCGAGGGGGGTTCCCCGTTATTCTCGAGACTGTTTTGGGGTGAATTTGGGAGATTCCAGGGGGGTTCCTCACAATTCCCGGGGGTGTTTTGGGGTGAATTTGGGGGATTTGAATGCGAGATTTGGGAGGAATTTCAAGGGGATTCCAGGGGGGTTCCCGGGGGGTTCCCGGGGGGGTCCCCGTTATTCCCGGGGATCGTCGGGCGCGGGGATGCGCTGCCGGCTCGGCTCGCAGCCCCAGATCTCCCGCGCGTACTGAGCGATCGTGCGGTCGCTCGAGAATTTCCCCGCGGCCGCCACGTTCCGGATCACGGTCCGGGTCCACTCCCGCTGGTTCTGGGGGGTCCCGGGGGGGGAAATCAGGGCGGGGGGACCCCCAAAAACACCCCCAGACCCCCAAAACCACCCCCAGACCCCCAAAAAACACCCCCAGACCCCCATAAAACACCCCCAGACCCCCCAAAAGCACCCCCAGACACCCAAAAAACACCCCCAGACCCCAAAAACCACCCCCAGACCCCAAAAACACCCCCAGACCCCCAAAAACACCCCCAGACCCCCAAAAACACCCCCAGACCCCCCAAAAAACACCCCCAGACACTCCCAGACAACCCCAGACACCCCCAGACCCCCAAAAACACCCCAGACCCCAAAAAACACCCCCAGACCCCCAAAACCCCCCCAGCCAACCCCAGACCCACCCTTGTGTGTCCCCATGGGGGTTTTTTTGGGGTTCCCCCCCGCCCTGTTCTCAGACCACTCCCCGAATATTTGGGGATCCCCCTTTTCCTCCCCATGGGGTTTTGGGGACCCCCCCTGGGATCTCCCTTGGGTTTAGAGACCCCTCCCCAACCGCTCTGTGCCCCCTCGGGGGTTTTGGGGATTTTGGGGTCGTCCCCCCCCCCCAAACCTCACCGGGGTTTTGGGGAGGGGTCCCGTTGGGCGTTGTCATTTTGGGGGGGTCCCTTTTGGGGGGGGGGTCGATTTTGGGGAGGGGTCCCCACCTTGTAGAGGGCGCTGACTTTCTCCTGGCACTTCACGTAGGCCTCGTAATCCGCGAACACCTTAAACCTGAGGGGGGGGAAACGGCGTCCGTGACCCCCTCATATCGCGATATAAACCCCGATATCCCCCATCAAACTCAATCCCCCCTGCCCAGGTGTCCGTGACCCCTCCCTATCGCGATATAAACGCCGATATCCCCCATCAAACCCAATCCCCCCTTCCCTGGCACCGCCCCCTCCCCTCTCCGCCGCCCCTATCGCGATTCCCCGGCCCCGCGGGGCTCCTGTCGCGACCTGTCGTGGTTCATCAGCATGTTGACGATGTCGCGGAACAGGTCGGGCTGCCGGGGGCTGAAGAAGCCGGAGCTGAGCTGGTCCACGGCCTGGCGGAGCTCGGGCAGGCGGTCATAGAACTCCTGGGCCCGGTACCTGCGGGATTTGGGGGGATTTTGGGGGGTCCTGGGGGGCTTTGGGGGTTTTGGAGGGATTTTGGTAAGGTCCTGGGGGGTTATGAGGAAGTTTGGGGAGATTTTGGGGGGTTATGAGGGAATTTTGGGGGGCTTTGGGGAGGTTTTGGGGATTTTGGGGAGATTTTGAGGGATCTTGGGGGGGTTTTTGGGGTTCAGGGGGTCTCCCCCAAATCCTCTGGACTTCCCTCCCTGCTCAGCTTTGTGCCCATGGGGGGATCTGGGGGTCCTGAGTGACCAGAGGGGTGGTCAGTGGGTCACCATGGGGTGGTCACTGTGCCACAGAGCGACCAGTGGGTGCAGTGGTCACTCTGTGCAGTGGTCACTCTGTGCCACAGGGTGGTCAGTGGGTCACAATGGGGTGGTCACTCTGCACTGGTCACTCTGCACCGGTCACTCTGTGGGCACTGGTCACGCTGTGGTGGTCACTGAGTGCCATGGGGTGGTCACTCTGTGCACTGGTCACTGCTGCAGTCACTCTGCACTGGTCACTGCACTGGTCACTGCTCACTCTGCACTGGTCACCTCTGCGGTCACTCTGTGGACACTGGTCACTGCACTGGTCACTCTGGTCCCACATCACTGGTCACTCCAGTCACTCTGGGGTGGTCACTGGTCACTCTGTGGTCACTCCGGTCACCCCTCAGCCCCTCACCCCTTCCTGTCCAGCGCCTCCACATCGGGCACCCTGGGGACACTGGTCACTGCACTGGTCACTCTGGTCCCACATCACTGGTCACTCAGTGGTCACTCTGCACTGGTCACTCTGGTCACCCCCAGCCCCTCACCCCTTCCAGCGCTCCATGTCGGGCACCCTGGGGACACTGGTCACTGCACTGGTCACTCTGTGCCATGGGATGGTCACTCTGCACTGGTCACTCAGTGGTCACTCCGGCCCCCCCCAGCCCTCACCCCTTCCTGTCCAGCGCCTCCACGTCCGGCACCCTCATGCCGAAGATGAACAGGTTCTGCTCCCCGGCCTCCTCGGCCATCTCCACGTTGGCGCCGTCCATGGTGCCGATGGTCAGCGCCCCGTTCAGCATGAACTTCATGTTCCCGGTGCCCGAGGCCTCGGTGCCCGCCGTGGAGATCTGCTCCGACAGGTCTGCGGCCGGGATCACTGCGGGAGCGGGGTGATATCGGGGGGATATCGGGGGGTATCGGGGTTATATCGGGTTATATCGGGGGATATTGGGGTGTATTGGAGATCTGCTCCGACAGGTCTGCGGCCGGATCACTGCGGGTATCGGGGGATATTGGGGTGATATCGGGTTATATCGGGGTGATAACGGGGGATATTGGGGTGTATTGGGGATCTGCTCCGACAGGTCTGCGGCCGGGATCACTGCGGGGTATCGGGGGATAGCGGGTTATATCGGGGTGATATCGGGGTGATATCGGGTTATATTGGGGTGATATCGGGGTGATAACGGGGGATATTGGGTTATATCGGGGGGATATCGGGGTAATATCGAGTTATATTGGGGTGATATCAGGTTATATCGGGGGGATATTGGGTTATATCAAGGGGATATCGGGGGATATCGGGGTGATAACGAGGGATATTGGGGTGTATTGGAGATCTGCTCCGACAGGTCTGCAGCCGGGATCACTGTGGGATCGGGGTGATATCGGGGGGATATCGGGGGGTATTGGGTTATATCGGGTTATATCAGGGTGATATCGGGGTGATATCAGGGTGATATCGGGTTATATCGGGGGATATTGGGGTGTATTGGGGATCTGCTCCGACAGGTCCACAGCCGGGATCACTGTGGGGTATCGGGTTATATCGGGGGATATTGGGGGATATCGGGGTTATTCGGGGTGATATTGGAGTGTATCAGGGCTATTGGGGGATATCGGGGTGTATTAGGGTGATTTTGGGGTGATATCGGGGGTTATTGGGGTGACATCAGGTGACAATCGGGATATTTGGTGACACTGAAGTGATACCGGGGGACACTGGGGATCCTGCAGGAGGGATTGGGGATTTTGGGGTGATTTCAGGGTTTTTTGGGGTTGGTTCGGGGAGGTTTTTGGGGTGATTCTGGGGAGTTTTGGGGTTATTTTGGGGGGGTTTGGGGTTATTTTTGGGGTGCTCACCCTTCTCGGCCAGCGACACCCGGTAATTCTCCAGGAACAGCGCCCGCAGAGGGGTTGGGGATTTTGGGGTGGTTCAAGGGTTTCAGGGCAGGTTAATTGAGGATTTTGGGCAGTTTTTGGGTTGATTTGGGTTATTTTTGGGGTGCTCACCCTTCTCGGCCAGCGACACACGGTAATTCTCCAGGAACAGCACCCGCAGGCGGTCGCCCACGGCCGGGTCGTGGTTGACCACGTCCCCGATGGCCGTCACCAGCCTGATGATCATGCTGTGCCCAGTGGACCTCGGTGGGACCACGTGGACCCCAACAGACACTTCAGTGGACCTCAGAAAACCTCAGGGACCCCAAAAACACTCAGGGACCCCAAAAACCTTCAAGGACCCCAAAAACACTCAGGGACCCCAAAAACACTCTGACCCCAAAAACCCTCAGGGACCCCAAAAACACTCAGGACCCTCAGTGACCCAAAAACCTCAGTGCCCAAAAACCTCAGGGACCCAAAACCTCAGGACCCAAAAACCTCAGTGACCCAAAAACTTCGCCATGGGACCCCAAAAACCCTCAGTGACCCTAAAAAACCTCAGTGACCCCAAAAACACTCAGGGACCCCAAAAACACTCAGGGACCCCAAAACACTCAGGGACCCCAAAAACCTTCAGGGACCCCCCCCCCAGAGAGCTCGGGCACCCACCAGGAACCCCAAAACCCCAAACCCAAATGGAGCCCCTCAAATTCCCACTCTGAGCACAAATGGAGCCCCTGAAACCCAAAAAAAAACACCAAATCCTCAAAATCCCAAAACTCCAAAAAGCCCAAATTTCCAAAATCCCAAATCCCAAAACTCAAAATCCCCCAAACCCCCAAATCCCACAAATCTTGAAACACTGAAAACCCCAACTCCCAAAACTCCAATAACCACAAAATCCCAAAACCCCAAAACCCCCAAAACACCAAAATTTCCAAATCCCAAAACCCCAAAATCCCTCAAAACCCAAAATTCGAAAATCCCAAAACCCCAATATCCCACAAATCTTAAAACCCCCAAACCCCAAACTCCCAAAACTCCAAAAATCGCAAAATCCTAAAACCCCAAATCCCAAAACCCCAAACTACCAAAATCCCAAAATCCCCAAACCCCCAAAACTCAAAATTTCAAAACCCCAATACCCCACAAATCCTAAAACCCCCAACCCCCAAATTCCCAAAACTCCAATAACCGCAAAACCCCAAAATACCACAACCCCAAAATACCAAACCACCAAAACTCAAAAATCCCACAACCCCAAAACCCCCAAATCCCAAAAACCCCAAAACTTAAAAAGAAAACCCCAAAATTTCAAAATCCCAAAACTCCAAACCCCAAAACTCAAAAAAACCCCCAAAATTCCAAACTCCTAAAACCCCAAAAACTCAAAAAACCCCAAATCTCCTGACCTTGCCCCCGATCATGATGGTTCGGGGCACGAAAGGTTTCCCGGGGTCCTTCTTGATCCCTAAAATTGGGGGAGACCCCAAAATGGGGGGCACGAGTCAAGGGAGACCCCCCCAAAATCGGGGAGGGGTCCCCGAGGGGTTTGGGGGATTTTGGGGGGTCCCAGAAGGAGTTTGGGGATTTTTGGGGGGTCCCAGGAGGATTTGAGGATTTTGGGGGACCCAGTGTGGATTTTCTTGGGGGAAATTGGGGGATTTTGGGAGTTTAGGGGATTTTGGGGAGGGGTCCCAGAAAGATTTTTGAGGGGTCCCAGGGGTTTAGAGGGGAATTTTGGGGGGGTCCCAGGGGGATTTGGGGGATTTTGGGGGATCCCAGTGCAGTTTTTTGGGGTATTTTGGGGGGGATTTGTGGGATTTTGGGGGGGGGATTTGGGGATTTTGGGGCTGGGGGATTTCAGGGGGCTCTCCCCAAATGAGGAGGGGTCTCAGGGTGATTTCGGGGACCCCCACTCACAGTTGTAGAGGGTGATGACCTGCGGGAATTTGGGGGTTCTGGGGGAGGTCCCAGTGTGGGTTTTGCGGAATTTTGGGGGGAGTTTGGGCAATTTTTGGGGGGATTTTTGGGATTTTTGGGGCTGGGGGATTTCGGGGGGCTCTCCCCAAATGAGGAGGGGTCTCGGGGGGTTTTGGGGACCCCCACTCACGGTTGTAGAGGGGATGTCGTGCAGCCAATTGAGAGCTGCCGCTTTACCGGGATCCCCACTCACGTGAAAAGGCGCGGTTCAGCATTCAGCACTCCTCCTGTACCGCGACTTCCTGTTCTCCTGCAATCGGAGGAGGGCACCACAGGGACTCCGGGGGACCACGGCCGGGACCCCCAGAGCCCCCCCAAATTCACCCCAAAGTGGGTCCGGACTCCCCAAATTCCCCCCAAGTGGTTCCAGCTGAACCCCCCACACCTGGTCCAGGTGTGCCCTGGATCACCTGAGATGGGCAGGGGCTGCTGAGACCCCTTGGGACCCCCCTTGGGACCCCTCCCCAGCCTTTTGGGACCCCCAGAGCCCCCCCAAAATTCCCCCCAAAGTGGGTCCGGACCCCCCCAAATTCCCAAGTGGTTCCAGCTGAACCCCCCACACCTGGTCCAGGTGTGCCCTGGAACACCTGAGATGGGGAAGGGGCTGCTGAGACCCCCCCAGAGCCCCTTGGGACCCCTCCCCAGCCCCCCGGACCTGTTTGACGTTGGCCACGTCCCGGATGAAGCTCTCGTCGTCCACGAAGTCGCGGAGCCGCTGCAGCTGGTCCAGGTCGGACACGAAATCCTCCCCGATGCGCTGGGGGGGAACCAGGGGGGAACCAGGTGAGCACAGGTGGGATCCGGGGGATCCCAGTCTGTCCCAGTCCCTCTCATTCCCATCCCAGTCCGTCCCAGTTCCCCTCAGTCCATCCCAGTCCATCCCAGGTGAGCCCAGGACATCCCAGGTGATCCCCAGTCTATTCCAATCTGTCCCAATCCCTCCCAGTCCCTCCCATTCCCATCCCAGTCCATCTCAGTTCCCCCCAGTCCCCCCCAGTCCATCCCAGTCCACCCCAGTCCATCCCAGTCCCCCCCATTCCCATCCCAGTCCATCCCACTGCTCCCAGTCCCCCCCATTCCCATCCCAGTCCATCCCAGTCCCTCCCAGTCCCTCCCATTCCATCCCAGTCTCTCCCAGTCCATCCCAGTCCCTCCCAGTCCACCCCAGTCCCTCCCAGTCCCTCCCATTCCCATCCCAGTCCATCCCAGTCCATACCATTCCCATCCCAGTCTATTCCAGTCCATCCCAGTTCCCCCAGTCCCTCCCATTCCCATCCCAGTCCATCCCAGTCCCCCCCAGTCCCTCCCACCTGCGCGATGACCTCGGCCAGCCCGGGGTTGCACATCACCAGCCAGCGCCTCGGGGTGATGCCGTTGGTTTTGTTCTGGAACTTGTGCGGCTCCAGCTCATAGAAATCCTTAAACCTGGGGGGGACACGGGGACAATGGGGACATGGGGACACCTGGGGACATGGGGACACAGGGACACAGGGACAGTGGGGGGGATGTGGGGACACTGAGGGGACACGGGAATATGGGGGGACATAAGGACACCTGGAGACATGGGGACACCAAGGGACACAGTGGGGGACACAGGGATGGGGGGACATGGGGACATGGGGGGACACAGGGACATGGGGACACCAGGGGGGGACATGGGGACACAGGGACAGCGGGGGACGCCAGGGGACCTGAGGACATGGGGGACACCTGGGGGACATGGGGGGGACATGGGGGTACATGGGGACATGGGGACACTGAGGGACATGGGGACACCTGGGGGACACGGGGACAATGGGGGACATGGGGGGGGGGCAAGGGGGAATTTGGGGTCTGGGACGGGTTTGGGGTCCTGGGGGTGGCCAGGACATGATTGGGGTGATCTGGGGTGATTTGGGGGGGTTTGGGGGGTTTTGGGGATCTCATACACGCTGTCCTTGAGGATCTGCGAGTGGATCTCGGGGTTTTGGGATATTTGGGGTGATTTGGGGATATTTGGGGTGCCCTGGGGGTCCGTACACGCTGTCCTTGAGGATCTGCGAGTGGATCTCGGGGTTTTGGGATATTTGGGGTGATTTGGGGATATTTGGGGTGATTTGGGGTATTTGGGGTGCCCTGGGGGTCCGTACACGCTGTCCTTGAGGATCTGCGAGTGGATTTTGGGGTCTGGGGGCACAGGACATGGTTGGGGATATTTGGGGTGATTTGGGGGGTTTGGGGGGTCCGTACACGCTGTCCTTGAGGATCTGCGAGTGGATCTCGGCCACGCCGTTGACGGCGTGCGCGCCCACGATGCACAGGTGCGCCATGTTGATTCGCTTCACGGCGCCCTCCTCCACCAGCGACATCCGGCGGAGCCGCTCCAGGTCCCCCGGGAACTGCGCGTACACGCGCTGGGGGGGCAGGGGGAGAGCGCTGAGACCCCCGAGATCCCCCCCCATTGGGGACAGCGCTGGGACCCCCGAGATCCTCCCCCATTGGGGACAGCGCTGAGACCCCCCAGGGACAGCGCTGAGACCCCCGAGATCCCCCCCCACCAAGGGACTGCCCTGAGACCCCCATCGGGGACATCGGCACCCCTGGGATCCCATCGGGGACAGCCCTGAGACCCCCCAGGGACAGCCCTGAGACCCCTGAGATCCCCCTCCCCCACCAAGGGACATCCCTGAGACCCCCTGGGACCCCCATCAGGGACATCGGGACCCCCGAGATCCCCCCACCAAGGGACAGCCCTGAGACCCCCGAGATCCTCCCCCATTGGGGACAGCACTGAGACCCCCGAGATCCCCCCACTCAGGGACAGCCCTGAGACCCCCATCGGGGACATGGGGACCCCTGAGACCCCCACTGGGGACATTGGAAACCCTGAGACCCCCATTGGGGACATTGGGACCCCTGAGATCCCCCCCAGGAACAACCCCAGGGACACCAAATCCTCAAAGACCCCCAGAGATCCCCTCCAGGGACACCCCCATGGACACCGGACCCCCAGAGACCCCCTGAGCCCCCCCCCAGAGACCCCCTAGGGACATCACAGCGACCCCCCCCAATGTCACCCCCTGAGACCTTTCTAATGCCACCCCCACAGCGTCCCCAGACCCCCATAAACCCCCCTGAGACCCCCAAAAATCCCCCAGCTAGTGGAGAACTGGGCCGAGGAGGGGGGGGGGGGCACAGACTATTGGGGGACCCCCCTCAATTCCCCCCTCACCCCCAAAGCGGGCAGGAACTTCCCCCCATGTTTCCCCCAATGTTACCCCAAACACCCCCCACACCCTCTGCACCCCCAAACCCCGAGGGTCCCCCAGCCCTGAGGACCCCCGGGACCCCCCCCCTCCCCCACTTTGCCCCCTCCCCAATCTCACGTCGAGGAAGCGCTGGTTGATCTCGTAGATGAGCTGCAGGTGCCGCGGCAGCAGCGACTCCAGCAGGTGAACGGGCCAGCGCTCCAGCGCCTCGGGCAGCACCGTGTGGTTGGTGTAGGCGCAGGTGCGCACCGTGATGTCCCACGCCTGGGACGGGGGGTTTAAAGGGTTAAAATCATAAAATAATTAAAAGTTAATTGTGGGGAAAATGTGTTGGTGAGCGCAGTGGGTGATTGCCACGCTGGAACTTGGGTAAAGTATATGGGTTAAGTGGGTTAATCAGGGAATTAATAATTAAATTTGTTTAATTGTGAGCAATGTGGTTGGTGTAGCGCAGTGCGCACGTGATGTCCCTGGATCGAGGATTTAAAGCGTTAAATTATTATTTAAGGGTTTAAATATGAATTAAATAATTAAATATTGTAATTGTGGAGCAATTGTTGGTGTAGGCGCAGTGCGCACGTGATGCCCACGCTGACGGGATTAAGGCTGTAAAATCATGAATTTAAATAATAAATTATTGTTTAATGTAGACATTGGTGTGTAGGCGCAGGTGGCAAGTGATGTCCACGCTGAACGGGATTAAAGGTAAATCATGATTAAATAATTAAATTTGTTAATGTAGAGCATGGATTGGTGTAGCGAGTGCACGTGATGCCACGCGATGGGGATTTAAGGTTAAATCATAAAATTCGGGGAATTAGAAGCTAAACTTTGCGGGGAAAAATGTTAAAAATACTCTGAAAATGTTAAAAAATGTTAAAAACTCTGAAAACGTCAGGCTTTGTGTTTGCCAGATCGTGTGAAATTGCACCTGCCTTATGCAGCATATGATAAATTATATAATTGTTAGATGTGATGATTGTTTAGTGATTAAATACAACTCCTGTTTAATCGTAAGAAGAATCATGAGAAACTCTGTTAGAATTTTGAGAGGTCCCAGGAAGGTTTTGGGGTCTCAGGGGGAGGTTTTGGGCTTCCATGAAGGTTTTTGGGGTCTGGGAGGTTTCGGGGTCCCCAGGAAGTTTTTGGGATCTCCAGGTTTTGGTGTCCCAGGACGGTTTGGGTCCGAGGTTTTGGTGTCCCCAGGAAGTTTTGGGACCCCTCGTGCGGTTTTGGGGGCCCAGGATGTTTTGGGCCCCGAGGTTTGGTGTCCCAGAGGTTTGGGCCCAGGAAGTTTTTGGGGACCCCTCCGCGCGGTTTTGGGGGTCCCAGCACCCACCTGGTCCCACCCCAGGTGCTCCTCGTCCAGCAGGATCCGCATCAGCTCGGGGATGGCCAGCGAGGGGTGGGTGTCGTTCAGCTGGATCGCCACCTGCGCGGCCGGCAAGGGGTTAAACCGGGGGGAATTTTGGGGTCCCAGAGGGGTTTTTGGGGGGTCCCCGGGGCGCCTTGGGGCTCACCTTGTCGGGGGTAGCTCTCGATAGGTATTTGCGCAGGGTCCGGCGCGATCATCGCGGATTTGAGGCGCACGATGTGTGGGCGTCGATTTCCTGCCGAGTCCCGCCCTCGCGTCCCGGGCCAGACCAAACCGTTAACCCGAAAGGCCCCGAAACCTTCGGGTCCAGAGGGGTGGGCCCCTGTGGACCTAACAGCCCCCGAACCACCTTCGGAATACTGGGGTAGCCCGGTGACCCGAAGGCACCCGAACCCTGTGAGCCCAATAAGCCCCCAAATGCTCCGTGGACCAAAGCAGCCCCACAAATCTTCCTGCTTCAGCCGCAGCTCCTTGCCCTCGAAAAACTGGGGGTGTCCCCGTGTGAGACCCCAAAACAGCCCCCCAAAACCCCCTCGAGAAACTGGGGGTGTCCCCTCCCTGTGAGACCCCGAAATAGCGCCCCAAAACCCCCTCTGAGACCCCAAAACCCACACCCGGACAAAACGCACCCCGAAAAACGCCCCATGGAGACCCCGAAACAGACCGAACCCCCGAAAACTTGCCCCATGTGAGACCCCAAACAACACCCCGAACCACTTGTGAGACCCCAAAAGCACCAAACCCCCCAAATCCACCGTGAGACCCCGAAACAGCACCCCAAAACCCCCTGGAGAAACTGGGGGTGTTCCCTCCATGAGACCCCCAAACCTTGCCCTCAAAAAACTGGGGGTGCCCCCCCTCAAGAAACTGGGGGTATCCAGGACCCCCCCCACATTATTTTTGGGTTTTTTTTAATGTTCTTGTCCAGGTTTGGGGGTGCCCTGGGATTCCCAGTGCCCCCAGCCCCTCCTGAGCCCCTAAGGACCCCCCAGACCCCTCAGGACCCCCCAATTTCTCACGTTGCCATTGGGGTACAGCACTCGGGAGATGTTCTCGGCCAGGTTTCGGGGGTCCCAGAGCCCCCAAACCCCCCCAAACTCCTTCAGGACCCCCAGACCCCCCCAGACTCCCCCAGACTCCCCCAGGACCCCCCAATTTCTCACGTTGTCATTGGGGTACAGCACTCTGGAGATGTTCTCGGCCAGGTTTCGGTCCAGCACGGCCTGGACGTACCCCCCGACATTGACTGGGGGGGACAGAGAGGTTTGGGGGTGGAAATTTGGGGTTCAGGGGGGTGGATTTGGGGTTTGGGGAAGGATTTGGGGGTTCAGGGTTGGATTTTGGGATGGATTTGGGGGTTCAGGGGGGAATTTGGGGGTGGATTTTGGAGTTCAAGGGTGGATTTTGGGGTTCAGGGAAGGATTCGGGGGTTCGGGGTTGGACTGTGGATTCGGAGGTGGATTTGGGGTTCAGGATGGATTTTGGGTCAGATTTTGGGTTCAGGGATGGATTTTGGGGTGGATTTGGCGTTCAGCGTGGATTTTGGCATGGGTTTGGGGTTGGATTTTGGGGTTCCAGGGGTGGATTTAGGGTTGGATTTTGGGGTTCAGGGTGTATTTTGGGGTTTGGGTTGTATTTTGGGGAGGGGGCACTCACAGTCCTTGAGGTTGAAGTCGTTGGGGGCGCGCGCTGACCACAGGCGCAGCGTGTTCACCGTGTTGTTGCGGTACCCGGGCACGGGCGTGTCATAGGGCAGGGCCAGCACCACCTGTGTGTGACACGCGCGTGTGCAAGGGGGGGCACCCCAGAACACCGACAGCCCCCCTGAGCTGCAGCACGTCCTCAGGTGTGCTCAGGGTGTGACACCTGTGTGTGTATGTGTGACACCTGTGTGACACCTCTGTGTGACACCTGTGTGTGTATGTGTGACACCTGTGTGACACCTGTGTGTGACACGCGCGTGTGCAAGGGACACCCCGAATGCCCAGAGCCCCCCTGAGCTGCAGCACGTCCTCAGGTGTGCTCAGGTGTGACACCTCTGTGTGTGTGACACCTCTGTGTGTGTGACACCTGTGCCCAGGTGTGCCCTCACCTGCGTGCCCACCCACCGGGTCCCCCATGCCCCAGGTGTGCCCCCCATGCCCAGGCGTGCCCCAGCTGTACCCAGGTGTACCCAGGTGACCCCAGGTGTGCCCCCCATGCCCAGGCATACCCCAACTGTGCCCAGGTGTGCCCTGGCGTGCCAGGTGTGCCCTCACCTGCGTGTCCACCCACCGTGCCCCCTAAGCTCACTGCTCCCCATGCCCACCCGTAGCCAGGCATACCCCAGCCGTGCCCCCATGCCCAGGTGTGCCCAGGTGTGCCCTCACCTGTGTGCCCAGGTGTACCCAGGCGTGTGCCCAGGTGTGCCCCCTCATGCCCAGATGTACCCCAGGTGTGCCCCTCATGTCCAGCCGTGCCCAGGTGTGCCAGGTGTGCCCAGGTGTGCCAGGTGTGCCCTCACCTGTGTGCCCAGGTGTACCCAGGCGTGTGCCCAGGTGTGCCCCCTCATGCCCAGGTGTACCCCAGGTGTGCCCCTCATGCCCAGCCGTGCCCAGGTGTAGCCAGGTGTACCCAGCCGTGCCCAGGTGTACCCAGGTGACCCCAGGTGTGCCCCCCCTGCCCAGGCATACCCCAGCTGTGCCCCCCATGCCCAGGTGTGCCAGGTGTGCCCTCACCTGTGTGCCCAGGTGTGCCCAGGTGTACCCAGGCGTGTGCCCAGGTGTACCCAGGTGTACCCCAGGTGTGCCCAGGTGTGCCCCTCATGCCCAGCCGTGCCCAGGTGTGCCAGGTGTGCCCTCACCTGCGTGTCCACCCACCGCGCCCCCTCGGGCCCGTGCTCCACGCGCCCGTAGAAGCGCACCGGGATCGTGTACTCGGGCCGCGCCTTCTCCCAGGGGTTCCCGTAGCGCAGCCAATCATCGGCCTCCTCCACCTGGGGGCGGGGCGCAGCTCAGACCCCTCCCCAAAATCCCAAAATCCACACAGAGACCCCTCCCCATAATCCCCAGAATCCCAAAATCCCAAAATCCACACAGGGACCCACCCAAAAACCCCAAAACCTCTAAATCTACACAGGGACCACAAAACCCACCCAGAGACCCCTCCCCAAGTCCCACCTCCTCCATACCCACCCAGAGACCCCTCCCCACCACCCTAAAACCCATCCAGAGACCCTTCCCCAAAATCCACCCCAAAACCCACACAGAGACCCTCCCTCAACCTAAAACCCACCCAGAGACCCTCCCGAAAACCCCAATACCCACACAGAGACCCCAAAACCCCCCCAGAGACCCCTCCCCAAGCCCCACCTCCTCAATACCCACCCAGAGACCCCTCCCCACAGCTGCCCCGCCCCCAGGACCCCTCCCCGCACCTGCCAGCCCCCCGCGATGCGCTGGTTGAAGATGCCGAACTCGTAGCGGATCCCGTAACCGTAGGCGGCGAGACCCAGCGTGGCCATGGAGTCCAGGAAACACGCTGGGGACACGGGGACATGGGGACACCATCAGGGACATGGGGACATTGGGGACAGTGGGGACACGGGGACATGGGGACACCATCAGGGACACGGGGACACTGGGGACATAGGGGACATTGGGGACATGGGGACACCATCAGGGACATGGGGACATTGGGGACAGTGGGGACATTGGGGACATTGGGGACCCAGCATGGCCACGGAGTCCAGGAAACACGCTGGGAACACGGGGACAGTCAGGGACATTGGGGACAGTGGGGACATTGGGGACACGGGGACATTGGGGACAGTGGGGACATTGGGGACAGCCAGGGACAGTGGGGACAGCCAGGGACACCATCAGGGACAGTGGGGACATGGGGAAATGGGGACCCAGCGTGGCCATGGAGTCCAGGAAACACGCTGGGGACACGGGGACATTGGGGACATTGGGGACACCATCAGGGACATGGGGACATTGGGGACAGTGGGGACATTGGGGACAGTGGGGACATGGGGACATTGGGGACACCATCAGGGACATGGGGACATTGGGGACAGTGGGGACATGGGGACATTGGGGACAGTGGGGACAGGGGTTGGGGGCACTGGGGACATGGGGGGACACAGGGCCAGGGGCTGGGGACACGGGGACACAGTCAGGGACACCGGGGACAGGGTCAAGGACAGGGTCAGGGACTCGGGGACACAGGGACAGGGGCTGGGGACAGTGGGGACATGAGACACTGGGGTGACACGGGGACAGTTGGGGCACACAGGGGACACTGAGGGGACAGTGGGGGTCAGCGACACTGGGAGGACACTGGAGACATTGGGGTGACACAGGGACACTGGGGGGACACTGGAGTGACACAGGGGACACTGGGGGGACACAGGGGACACAGGGACATTGGGGACACTGGGGGGACACTGGGGGACACAGGGACACTGGGGGGACACTGGGGACACAGGGACATTGGGGACACTGGGGGGACACTGGGGGACACAGGGACACTGGGGGGACACAGGGGACACAGGGACATTGGGGACACTGGGGGGACACTGGGGGGACACAGGGGACACTGGGGGGACACAGGGACCCTTGGGGGACACTGTGGGGAGTCATGGAGGACAGCAAACACGCTGGGGGACAGGGAGATGCCACCGGGGGACATTGGGGACACCATGGGGACATGGTGGGGGGGGACGGGACAGGAGCATCCCGGGGGGATCGGGGACATTGTGGGGTCCCCCCCAGCCCCTTGGGGACCTCCCCGCACCTGCCAGCCGCCCCAGGCCGCCATTGCCCAGCCCCGCGTCCTCCTCGATCTCCTGCAGCTCCTCCATGTCCAGCCCGAGCTGGGGACAGCGACAACAGAGCAGCGGTTGGGAGGGACCCCAGAATTTGGGGGGGGGCCAAAACTTTATGGGGGACACCCCAAAACTGAGGGGAACACCCCAAACCATCCCCATCCCCCTCCCTCCTCCCACTGTCCCCTCTCTGCCCTCCTAATCCCCCTCCTCAAATCCCACCGCACCCATGGGGACAGCCCCGCATTGCGGCCCCTCTGCCGCCCCCCACGACCCCTCCCCAGCCCCCCAAGACCCCAAAATTGGTGGGGGAACACCCCAAAACTGGGGGGGACACCCCAAATTTGCGGGGGGACACCACAAACTATCCTCATCCCCCTCCCTCCTCCCACTGTCCCCTCTCTGCCCTCCCAATCCCCCTCCTCAAATCCCACCGCACCCATGGGGACAGCCCCGCATTGCGGCCCCTCTGCCGCCCCCTACGACCCCTCCCCAGCCCCCCAAGACCCCAAAATTGGTGGGGGAACACCCCAAAACTGGGGAGGACACCCCAAAACTGGGGGGGACACCCCAAATTTGCGGGGGGACACCCCAAAACATCCCCCTCCCTCCTCCCACTGTCCCCTCTCTGCCCTCCCAATCCCCCTCCTCAAATCCCACCGCACCCATGGGGACAGCCCCTGCATTGCGGCCCCCCACGACCCCTCCCCAGCCCCCCAAGACCCCCCCCAAATTCCCCCCACCTGGTAGAGCGCCTCGTCGCAGCCGCTCTGGAGCCCCAAATTCACCATGGTGTTGGTCAGGGTGCGCCCCATGTAGAACTCCAGGGACAGGTAATAGATGCGCTAAAAGGGGGTTCGGAGGGGTCACCGGGGGTCACCGGGGGTCACCGGGGGTCACGGACACCCCCGCGCCCCCCGGGTCCCCCCCCCCGGCCCCGCCGCCCCCCCGCTATCCGGTGTCGGGATTAAATGGCAGGGCCGGGGTGGCGGGAAAGGTCAGGATAAATTTAACCGGGAATGATGGGGAGGGGGGGGGGGAAAGGAACCCCCCAGTGCTGGACCCCCCCGAAATGCACCCCCAAAATGCACCCCCAAAATCCCCCCCCAAACGCACCCCCAGAACCCCCCCAGTCCTGACCCCCCCCAAACTCGCACCCCCAGGACCCCCTACCCCGAAATGCACCCCCAGGACCCCCACCCCAATCCTGATCCCCCCTGAAATGCACCCCCAGAACCCCCCCAGTCCTGATCCCCCCCTCCCGAAATGCACCCCCAAAATCTCCCCCTCCCAGAACTGCGATCCCCACAAACCCACAGCCCCCACCCCACCATTCCTGGCGACCCCCCCCCTAAATTAGGGTCATCACAGTCGCACTGCATGGAGACCCCCAAGACCCCCCAAATCCCTTCAGGACCCCCCCCCTCCTTCAGAACCCCCTTTTTCATCACCTGGGGGTCCTTTAGTTATAGCACTGTTGGGTGTGCAGCCCCCAGACCCCTCTAGGACCCCCCAAAACCCCCAGGACCCCTCCAAACCCCCACTTTGGGGTTCTTGCCTTTATAGCATTGCTGTGTTTGCAGCCCCCAGACCCCTCTGAGGACCCCCCAAATCCCCCAGGACCCCCAAATCCCCACCTTGGGTTCTTCCTCCTCATGGCACTGCAGACACCAGACCCCTCCAGGACCCCCCAAAACCCCCCTAGGACCCCCAGGACCCCTCATACCCCCACCTTGGCCTCCTTCTCATCATGGCACTGCAGACCCCAGACCCCTCCAAGACCCCCAAAACTCCCCCAGGACCCCCCAAATCCTCACCTTGGCCTCTTCCTCATGGTGGCACTGTTGGTTCTGCAGACCCCAGACCCCCCAAAACCCACTCAGGACCCCCCAAAAACCCCCAAATCTCCACCTTGGGCCATTCCTGGTGGTGACACTGTTAGTTCTGCAGATCCCAGACCCCCCAAAACCCCCCCAGGACCCCCCAAACGCCCACCTTGGGGTCTTTCTCGTAGCAGTACTGCTGTGTGTGCAGACCCCAGACCCATCCAGGACCCCCCAAACCCCCCCAGGACTCCCCAAACGCCCACCTTGGGGTCTTTCTCGTAGTAGTACTGCTGTGTCCGCAGCCAGCGCCCCACCAGGTGGTCGCGCACGGTGTGCGCCAGCGCCATGTAGTAGTCGCGGGATGTCGCGACATTGCGATCCTTGACGAGGGTGAAGTGCAGGTGCCGGTTGAAGTTTTTCTTGAGCTCGCCCACGTTCTCGGGCCCCGCCAGGCCCCGCACGCTGATCTGCCGCCGCCGGTCCGCGTCCGTCAGCGGTCGCGACATGGCGACACAAATCGGGGTGGGGGTCTCTGGAGAGTCAGGGGGGCTTTAAGGGGTGGGGGGATCCGAGGGGTCCGCAGGAATTCGGGTTTGGGGGCTCTGCAGGAATCCGGGCTGGGGGAGATCCAGAGGATTCCGGGTTTTGGAGGGGTGCGGACGGCTCCGAATTTTGGGGGCTCCGAATTTTGGGGAGGGGTCCTGGAGGCCTCTGGATTTTGGAGGGGTCCGGAAAGCTCCGAATTTTGGGGGGGGTCCTGGGGGGCTCCGGGTTCTGGGGGTTTAAGACTTGGGGGGCTCCGGGCCGGGGGCGGCGGCAGCAGCGGCGCCCCGGCCGCTTTGAACGCGCGGGTGATTCAATATTCATGAGGGGGCGGGGCCTAAATGAAGCCACGCCCCCACTTCGCCACTCAGGGTACTTAACCGATAACTATTCATAAGGGGCGGAGCTAAATGCGGGGAAGATGCTCTGCTCGTTAAATATTCATGAAGGGGCGGGGCTTAAACTCCTCCCGGTCCCACAGCGCCCCCTGCTGGCCTCGCCCTTCCGAGCCCCCTCCCCAAACCCGGGGGTCCCGAATGCCCCGATTTGGGGCGGGGGGGGATCTCTGGGTGTGTCCCCCCCCTCAGGGGGGGTTGTGTGCGCTGCCCCCCCCCGCGGTAACCCGATCCCCCCCCCATGAAGGTCGCGACATTCGCGGCGACATTCGCGGTGACCTCGGCGCTGAGTGACGGCCGCAGGGGGTGGGGGGGGGCGCGACCCCCGCGACGGCGGCTCCGGTTTCACGGGGGGGGGGGGGGGGGGGGGGGGGAACGAAACCCGAGCCCGGTGACGCGGATTGGGGGGGGGGGGGGTGGGAAAACGGGACACACAAAATGAGGGGGGGGCCCAACGGGGGTCCCGCTCCTTTATTCATACACAAAAAAAGCGCGGGGAAAATGGGGGGGGAGCTCTACAAGGGGAGATTTGTTTTTTTTGGGGGGGTTGGGAGGGGGGCCCAGAACGAAGAGGGAGAAACACAGGAGAGGGGGACCCCGAGATTTTTTGGGGAGGGGGGGTTCAGGTTTGTGTCGCTGCAGTGCCCCCCCACCCCCTTACAGACCCTCCCCCCTCAATTCCTGCCCCCCACCCCCTCCTCAATTCAGGGCCGCCCCTGATTTTGGGGTGTTTTTTTGGGGGGGAGGGGGGTAAACCAGTTCACAAGGTGGTCCCGGGGGGGTTTGGTCGGGGGGGGGGGGGCCCATGGATGTGGGAGGGGAGGGTACCCCAAAATCCATCAGTTCATGGGGGGGGGGAGGGAACTCCCGCTGATGGAACAGCCCATTGGACGGGGGGCGGGCAGGGGGGGGCTCCCCACAATCCATCAGTTCTGGGGGGGCTCCCTGTGGTGTTTTAGGGGGGGCTCCTCATCGATTTTTGGGGAGGGGGAGCTCCTTATGATGGATCGGTCCTCGAGGGGGGGGGATCCCCTGATGGTTTTTTTTTGAGGGGGGGTCTCCACAATGGTTTAGTCCTGGGGGAGATCCCCGTAATGGATCAGTCCTGGGGGGGGATCCCATGGTGTTTCTGAGGGGAGGGGGGTCCTCACAATGGATCAGTCCTAAAGAGGGGGGAATCCCCTGATGTTTTGAGGAGGGGTCCCCACAATGAATCAGTCCTTGAGGAGGGGATCCCCTGGTGTTTTTTGAGGGGGGGTCCCCACAATGTTTTTTTGAAAGGGGGGGTCCCCACAATGAATCAGTCCTGGGGGGGATCCTGATGGTGGTTTTTGAGGGGGGGTCCCCACAATGAATCAGTCCTTGAGGAGGGGATCCCCTGATGGTGTTTTTTGAGGGGGGGGATCCCCACCATGTTATTTTTCGAGGGGGGGGGTCCCCGCGCGGTCGGCAGTGTCCCCGAGGCTGGCTCAGTTCTGGGGGGGCGGCGGGGGGGGCGCGGGGGGCATGCCGAAGGGGGGCAGGGCGGGCACCCCCATGCCCATCATGGTGACGAAGTTAGAAGGGTCCATGGGGGGGGGCGGCGGGGGCGGGGGGGGCGCGTACATCAGCCCCCCGGAGCCAGGGGGCGGCGGGGGGGGCGGGGGCGCCCCGGGGGGCAGCGGGGGCTGAACCCCGGGGGGCAAAGGCACCATGGAGGGGCTGCCGGGGAGCGGGGGGGCCCCCGAAGAAGCCGCCCCCCCCCCCGCCGCACCCCCCCCCGCCTGCTGCTGCCAGGGAGGGAGGGAGGCGCTGCCAGCGCTCGTGGTGGTCGTCGTATCTGCAGTTGGGGAAAGAAAGGGTTAATTAGCGCTGGGGGGGTAATTGGAGGGGAAAAGAAAGGGTTAATTAGCGCTGGGGGGGTAATTGGAGGGGAAAAGAAAGGGTTAATTAGCGCTGGGGGGTAATTGGAGGGGAAAAGAAAGGGTTAATTAGCGCTGGGGGGTAATTGGAGGGGAAAAGAAAGGGTTAATTAGCGCTGGGGGGTAATTGGAGGGGAAAAGAAAGGGTTAATTAGCGCTGGGGGGGTAATTGGAGAGGTGGGAAGTCATGGTAAGGGAGGCTGAGGTGATTAAATGTGGGGGTTAATTAACGGTAGAGGGGTAATTGGAAATAGGGGGGACAGAGGATCCCCAAAAGGAACAAGACACCCCCACCCCAGGGGGGCTCATTTGGGTTAATTAGCACTGGGGGTTAATTGGAGGAGATGGGAAGTCATGGTAAGGGAGGCTGAGGTGATTAAAGGTGGGGGTTAATTAATTAAGGGTAGAGGGGTAATTGGGGACAGGGGAAAGTGAAGGGGGACAGAGAATCCCCCCCTCAAAAGGAACAAGACACCCCCACCCCAGAGGAGCTCATTTGGGATTTGGGTTAATTAGTGGGGTGTTAATTAAAGGCAAAACTCTGATTTGCAGGGGACCACCCCCCCCCTCTTAGGGCAACGGGAAATGACCCCAAACCCCCAGGAAATGACCCCAAACACCCAGGAAATGACCCCAAACCCCCAGGAAATGACCCCAAACACCCAGGAAATGACCCCAAACCCCCAGGAAATGACCCCAAACCCCCAGGAAATGACCCCAAAAACCCAGGAAATGACCCCAAAATCCCAGGCAATGACCCCAAACCCCCAGGCAATGACCCCAAACCCCCAGGCAATGACCCCAAACCCCCCCGGGGCGCCCCCAGACTCACTTTGCTGCCAGGGCAAGGGGGTGCTGCTGCTGCTGGGGGGCGGCGGCGGCTGCTGCTGCCAGGGGGGGAGGGGCCCGGAGGGGGGGGGCGGCTGCCCACCGGGCGGGGGGGGCGGCGGGGGCAGCATACCCAGCGGCGGCGGCATCATACCTGGGGAGGGGGCGTCAAATCGGGGGGTCAGGGGGGAGATATCTTATTGGGGAGGGGGAAATTGGGGTGCCAGGAGAGCCAGGGGTATTGGGGAGGGGGAAATTGGGGTGCCAGGAGAGCCAGGGGTATTGGGGAGGGGGAAATTGGGGGGTTTGGGGTGTCAGGAGAGCCATTGATAGAGATATCATAATGGGGAGGGGAAACTGGGGGGGTCAGGGGTATTGGGGAGGAGGAAATTGGGGTGCCAGGACAGCCAGAGATATTGGGGAGGGGGAAATTGGGGGGAATTTGGGGTGCCAGGAGAGCCATTGATAGAGATATCATAATGGGGAGAGAGAATTTGGGGGTTCAGGCGTATTGGGATTGTATTGGGGAGGGGGAAACTGGGGGGGTCAGGGAGAATTTGGGGTGTCAGGAGAGCCAGGGGTATTGGGGAGGGGGAAATTGGGGTGTCAGGAGAGCCAGGGGTATTGGGGAGGGGGAAATTGGGGGGTTTGGGGTGCCAGGACAGAGTTATCTTATTGGGGAAGGGGAAATAAGGGTGTCAGGAGAGCCAGGGGTATTGGGGAGGGGGAAATTGGGGGGTCAGGGGGGATTTGGAGTGCCAGGACAGAGATATCTTATTGGGGAAGGGGAAACTGGGGAGGTTAGGGGGGATTTGGGGTGCCAGGACAGAGGTATCATAATGGGAAGGGGGAAATTTGGGGTGCTCGGGGGGGAATTTGGGGTGTCAGCACAGCCATTGATAGAGATATCATAATGGGGAGGGGGAATTTGGGGGGGTCAGGGGTATTGGGATTGTATTGGGGAGGGGGAAATTGGGGTGCCAGGAGAGCCAGGGGTATTGGGGAGGGGGAAATTGGGGGGGTCAGGGAGAATTTGGGGTGTCAGGAGAGCCACTGATAGAGATATCATAATGGGGAGGGGGAAATTGGGGGGTCAGGGGTATTGGGATTGTATTGGGGAGGGGGAAATTGGGGTGTCAGGAGAGCCAGGGGTATTGGGGAGGGGGAAATTGGGGGGTTCAAGGGGAATTTGGGGTGCCAGGACAGAGATATCTTATTGGGGAGGGGGAAATTGGGGTGCCAGGAGAGCCATTGATAGAGATATCATATTGGGGAGGGGGGAAATTTGGGGTGCTTGAGGGGAATTTGGGGTGTCAGGAGAGCCATTGATAGAGATATCATAATGGGGAGGGGGAAATTGGGGGGGTCGGGGGTATTGGGATTGTATTGGGGAGGGGGAAATTGGGGTGCCAGGACAGCCAGAGATATTGGGGAGGGGGAAACTGGGGGGGTCAGGAAGAATTTGGGGTGTCAGGAGAGCCAGGGGTATTGGGGAGGGGGAAATTGGGGGGCTCAGGGAGAATTTGGGGTGCCAGGACAGCCATTGATAGAGATATCATATTGGGGAGGGGGAAATTGGGGGGTCAGGGGGTACCAGGGTTATTGGGATTGTATTGAGGAGGGGGAAATTGGGGGGGTGGGGTCAGAAGGATTTGGGGTTCCCAAGACCCCCAATGACAGCACTCTCATACTGTGGGAGCAGAGAATTGGGGTGTCAGGGTGAATTTGGGGGGTCAGGGGGTTATGGGGAGGGGGTTTTTGGGGGTTTTTATTTTGGGGAGGGGTCTCACCTTTTCCCTGGTGCAGGCGATAGACCCCAGAGCCCACCGGCGCATTTCCCAGGTACTGATCTTGAGGGAATGAGAGACCGTGGCCTTAAGGATGGGGGGGACCCCCCTCCCACCCCCCAAAAACACCCCCAGACCCAAAAACACAACCCAAAAACACCCCCAGACCCAAAACTATACCCCCACCACCCTAAAAACACCCCCAGGCCCAAAAAAACCACCCTAAAAACACACCCCCAGACCCAAAAACACACCTCAAAAACACCCCCAAACCCAAAACACACACCCCAACCCAAAATACACCCCCAGCCCCAAAACCACACCCCCAGCCCCAAAAACACAACCCAAAAACACCCCCAGACCCAAAAAAAAACCCAGTCCCCAAAAACAGAATCCCAGCCCCAAAAACACATCCAAAGCCCCAAAACCACACCCCCACCATAAAAACACACCCCCAGCCCCAAAAACACACCCCCAAAACCCTCTTTTTTCACCCCAAAAAAGCCCCTTTTCCTCACCCCCACAACCCGTATTTTTCACCCTAAAACCCCTTTTTATCACCCCCCAAAAAAAAACCCCAAATCCCTTTTTTACACAAAACCCGCCGTTTTTTCACCCTAAAACCCCAATTTTTCACCCCCCAAAAAACCCCAAGAACCCCCTTTTTTTCACCCCAAAAACCCATTTTCCATCCCCAAAACCCCTCTTTTTTCACCCCAAAAACCCCATTTTCATTCCAAAAAAAAAAAAATCCCTTTTTTCACCACCCCAAAAACCCTTTTTTCACCCCCAACCCCCCCATTTTTTACCCCAAAAACCCCTTTACTCACTGCAAAAAAAACCCAAAAAACCCCTTTTTCCACCCCAAAACCCCCAAAAAAACCCTTTTTCCACCCCAAAAAAACCTTTTTTCCGCCCTAAAACCCCCAAAAAACCCCTTTTTTCCCCCCAAAAAAACCCTTTTTTCACCCCAAAAAACCCCTTTTTTCACCCCCAAAAAACCCTATTTTTCACCCTAAAACCCCCAAAAAACCCCTTTTTTCACCCCAAAAAACCCATTTTTCACTCCCAAAAAATCCCCAAAATAATAAAAATTTTCACCCCAAAAAACCCCTTTTTCCACCCCAAAAACTCTATTTTTCACCCTAAAACCCCCCAAAAACACCCTTTTTTCACCCCCAAAAAAATCATTTTTCCCTCCCAAAAAAATAAAAATTTTCACCCCAAAAAATCCCATTTTTCACCCCATTTTGCCCCCGATGTCCCCGTGCAGGATCGTCCGTACCCATGTGGTGGGGCCCGGGGTGCCCGGGGGGGTGCGGCCCCCCGCCCATGGGGGGGTGGTGGGGCTGCATCCACGGGGGGGGCCCATTGGGGGTGTGCTGCAGGGGGTGCCCCCCGTGCCCCCCGCCCATGCCAGCCATGGGGTGCGGGAAGCTGTGGGGACCCCCGGGACCCCCGTGCAGGCCGTGGTAGGGACGGCTCTCCGAGGGGGCCGAGCTCATCCAGGGGGGGCGGCTCTGGGGGGCACAAAAATGGGGGTCAGGGGGGGAAATGGGGGGTCAGGGAGGGGGAAATGGGGGGTTTGGGGGGCGTTGAAGGGGTTTTGGGGGGTGTCAGGGGGGTTTGGGGGTGTTGGGGGGGGGAAATGGGGGTTTGGGGGGGAAAATGGGGGTTGGGGGGGAAAAATGGGGGTCAGGGGGGGAAATGGGTGTCAGGGAGGGGGAAATGGGGGTTTGGGGGGGAAAATGGGGACTTTTGGGGGGCGTTGAGGGGGTTTTGGGGGTTGTCAGGGGGGTTTGGGGGGAAAAAAAGGGGGTCGGGGTGGAAAATGGGGGGGGTTATGGGGATTTTGGGGGGCGTTGAGGGGGTTTTGGGGGGTGTCAAGGGGGTTTGGGGGTGTCAGGGGGGTCAGGGGGTGTCAGGGAGGGGGAAATGGGGGGTTTGGGGGGAAAATGGGGGGGTTATGGGGACTTTTGGGGGGCGTTGAGGGGGTTTTGGGGGTGTCAAAGGGGTTTGGGGTGTCACGAAGGGGGAAATGGGGAGTTTGGGGGGAAAAAAAGGGGGTCAGGGGGCAAAAATGGGGGGGTTATGGGGACTTTTGGGGGGCGTTGAGGAGGTTTTGGGGGTGTCAGGGAGGGTTTTGGGGGGGTCACTGACTGGGGAAGGAGCTGCTCCCACTGACCAGGGGCTGCTTTTGGGGGGAACTCAGGGGTGGGTGTGTGAATTCTGGGGGGTCCCAGAGTGGGTTTTGGGGGTCACTCACTGTTCCCACACCTGCCCAGGGGCTGCTTGTGGGGCAGGAACTCAGGGGTGGCTGTGTGGGTTCTGGGGGCTCCCAGAGGTGTTTTTGGGGTGTCACTCACTTTTCTCATATCTGACATGGGGCTGGTTTTGGGGGGTGATTTCAGGGGTAGGTGTGTGAATTCTGGGGGCTCACAGGGCTGTTTTTTGGGGGGTCACTCACTGTTCCCACACCAGGTGTGGGGCTGGTTTTGGGGCAGCAGTTCAGGGGTGGGTTAGGGGGTTCTGGGGGCTCCCAGAGGGGTTTTTGGGGGGGTCACTCACTGTTACCCCACCTGACCAGGTGCTGGACAAGGGGCCAGTTTTGGGGGGAATTCAGGGGTGGGTGTGTGAATTCTGGGGGTTCCCAGAGGGGTTTTTGGGGGGGTCACTCACTGTTACCCCACCTGCCCAGGTGCTGCTTTTGGGGCAGCAGTTCAGGGATAGGTTAGGGGGCTCTGGGGGCTCCCAGGGGGGTTTTTGGGGGGTCACTCACTGTTCCCACACCTGAAACAGGTGCTGGTTTTGGGACAGGAACTGAGGGGTAGGTATGTGAATTCTGGGGGCTCCCAGAGTGGTTTTTGGGGGTCACTCACTGCTCCCACACCAGGGGTGGGGCTGGTTTTGGGGCAGCAGTTCAAGGGCAGGGTTAGGGGGTTCTGAGGGGTTTCTGGGGGGTCACTCACTGTTCCCACACCAGATGTGGGGCTGGTTTTGGGACACCAGTTCAGGGATAGGTTAGGGGGCACTGGGCTGTTTTTGGGGGGTCACTCACTGTTCCCACACCTGCCCAGGTGCTGCTTTTGGGACACCAGTTCAGGGATAGGTTAGGGGGCTCTGGGGGTTCCCAGAGGGGGTTCTGGGGGTCACTCACCGGGGGGGGCTGGCCCCCAGCCTGGCTGGCTGCACGGTGGCTGCTGGACAAGGGGCTGTTGTTGTGGGCGGCGTTGGAGCTCACGGACACCGGGGCCTCGCCCAGCTCGGCCATCAGGGACAGGTACTCCTTGTCCATCCGAGCCTTGTCCTGGGCAGACTGGGGGTCCCCAGGCCTGGCAGGGATTGGGGGGGGCATGGTGAGCTTGGGGGGGGGGGGCTGCACCCCCAAATCCCCCCCCAGCCCAACTCTGGTCCCAAGGAAAAGTTCTGGGGGATTTCAGAGGGGCTGGAGAAGATTTAAGGGTGTTCGGTGGGGTTTTGGGGAAATATCAGGTAGACTGGTTTTATCCCAAAGGGGTTTTTGAGGACTTGGTGGAATCCCAGAGGTTTAGAGGAGATTTTGAAGGATTTGGGGAGATCTTGGGGCTGATTTAGGGAATCTCAAGGTTTGAGAACAGTTGAGCTCTCAGAGATATTTGTACAGAGTTCAGGTGGAATCTCAAGAAGTTTGGGAAGATCTCGAGGCTGATTTAAGGAATCTCAAGGTTTGGGAATAGTTGAGCTCTCAGAAATTTAAGGATTTATAGAAAGTGCAGAAGGAATCTCAACAGGTTTGGGAGGATCTCAGGAGGATCTGGTGGGGTTTTGGGGGACATTTAGTGACTCCCACAAGGATCTGAGGGTTTATTTTGGGGTTCACCTGGCAAACTTGCAGTCGGAGGCGATGTGCCCGGCGCCGCCGCACTTGGTGCACACCGTGGTGTTGGTGATGCTGCGAGTCTCGGTGCTCTGCCACGGCCTCAGGATGCTGGGGAGGGGGATCAGGGTTATTCAGGGGATTTGGGGGGGGATTATTTCTAAATTCATTAGGGGTGGTGGGAGCCCTCTGACCGATTGTCATCCTCCCGCAGGGTCCCGTTGAGCCGCGCCAGCTCCCGCAGCTGCATCTTGCGCAGGTCGTTCTGGTCCTCGGGGGTCTCGATGCCCTGCTTCAGGATGTTCCTGATCTGGGAGGCACAGTGGGTGTCACATTGGGGGGCTGCACCCCTAAACACCCCCTAAACCCATTAGGGACACCCCCAAACCTGCTCCACGGCTTTCTTGACGTTCTCCATGGTGTTGGCGGTGACGAGGGCGTGCAGGGGCTCGTCCTCGCCCGGCAGCATCTGCCCGTCCTTGCGGCCAACCTTGCCCTCCTTGACCGAGCCCTTGCCCCTGATCATGATCTTGGCATTGCACTCCTTCTCGATGTTCTTCAGGGTGTTCCCCCTGGGAATGGGGCACCAGGACAGGCAGCTCACACAGGGGGACACTCACAGAGCTCACCTGTCCTTTACCCTCGCCCTGGGTTTGTTCTGCTTGGGGATTTTGGGGGGATGAACCCCACAAATCCATCAGGGCACCCATATTGTGAGGAGTGGAGAACTGGATCATCGTGAGCTCAGGCATGGTTGTGTCATTAAACATTAAATATTAAACATTATTAAACATTAAATAACCCCGTGTTAATTAGTGGGGGATTGTGGGGTCACCCATACTTGGACCCTGCAGATGTTGGGATGAGAACCCAGCAGCACCTCGGTGTTTCCATGAACTCCCCACATTCCTGGGGTGAAGCCCCCAGCCCCAGAGCCCTCCCAGCCCCCCCAGGATCTCGGGGTACCCACCTGGGCCCGATGAGGAGCCCCACAAAGTTGATCTCGGGGTACTCATCCTGCGGGATCATCACCTTGTCGCTCACCCGCGTTGCTGGCGGCCTGGGGAACGACAAAAAAAAAATAAAAATCGAGGTTCAAACCTTTGGGGGAACCCCAAATTGGGCAGAACCAGCCCCAAATCAGGGTGGGGAGGGGTCTCTCCTCACTTGTAGTCAGCTGGGGGTTTGAAGTCGGGGTTCAGGGCCACCATCTCGGTGATGAGGTTGTGCCTCTCCTCCTCCAGCTTCTTGCGCGTGCGGAACTCGCGCGTGTTCAGGCGCTTCCCCTCGCTGTTGTAGATGGGCTCCGGGGAGGGGGACCTGCTCCGGGGGGTGGGGGGGTCACTGCGAAGCCCCCAGACCCCTCATGGTGTGTGTGGGGGGGGGGGGCTGTACCCCCAGAACCCCCTCCCCAACCCCCGGGTGTGGGGGGGGCTCTTCCCTCCCCTCGCTGTTGGCGATGATGGGGAGGGGGATGTGGAAGGGTGGGGAGGGGTCCCCAAACCACCACAAACCCCCCCCCCACCATGGCCACCCTGTGCCACTGCCCCCACCCACCCCCAGGAGGGGATAATTGGGGATGTAGAGCGTTAATTAACACCCAATTAAGGCCAGCAGAGCACAGCCCTCCCCCTCCCCAAACCAGCCCCTCTCTCTGCCCGTTCCGCCTTTGCTGGGTCAGGGTTTGGCCCCTTTGTGCCCGGTTTTGTTGTTTCTCCCTGGCTTTGCCCCGTTCCTGCTCCTTTTCTCCCAGGTTGTGCCCAGTTCTCCCAATTGTATTTTTATTTTTTTTGCCCAATTTCCCGGTTTCTAGAGGAGGAAAAGGTCTGGGGGGGCCGCGCGGCTTTGGCAGCCCCGGAGGGAAGAGTCAAGGTCGCTTGAGCTGAGCCGTGTCGGGGTGAGAAAATCAGATTATGATTAAAAATCAGAATTATCAGCGAGGAAGGAAAAATAAAAAAAAATAATAATAATAATAAAAAAAAAAAAAAGAGTCAGAATCGCTCGGGTTTGGTTAAATCTTGGCTCCCCTTCCCCCAACCCCAAAATAGCGAAATTTTGGCAGCGGCTGCAAGAAGGGAAGAGATTAAGGCGGATCCTCCAAAAACAGCCGGCGCGGGCGACAGTCGAACCTGCCCCCGGTTTGGGGGGAAAAAGCGACTTTTCGGGGTTGGCAGCAGCCGGGTCCTCGGTGGAACTGCGACGTCACTGTCCCCGCTCGTGATTAATCGTTAATTCATTAATTAATCCCCCCCCAGAACCAGCGCTAACGACGCCGCAGCGGGGGAGCGGCCTCGGCCCGGGGGCGCTGCAGGAGCAAGGCTGGGTTAGCGTGGGGGGCCTGCGCCCCCCCAAACCTGGGAGACCCCCAAAACCTGGGGCTGTGGGTGTGCTGGGGTGGGGGGGGGGGTGTGAGACCCCTCCCCAAAACCTGGGGGGGGGGCAGAGGTGTCCCCTTCCCCCCCGGTCACCGCAGGGTGAGGGACCCCCGAAAGGTGAGGGACCCCCAAAAGGTGAGGGATCCCTGAGGACACAGGGACCCCCCCCCACCCAGAGTTGGGGACCCCCCCCACAAGAGCAGGGGGTCCCTGAGGGGTGAGGGACCCCCCATCCTGCCCTGCCACAGAAAAACGGGGCCAAAACAGGAGGAAAAGGTGAAGAGAGGGAGTGCAGGGGGGAATTTGGCTCTTTGAAGGGGCAACAGCAGCTCTGCCCCCCCCCTCAGAGAAAAACTGGGGTGAAAAGGGGGAGAAAGGAGAGGGAAAAGGGGGTGCAGTGGGGCTGGGGGTGCTCATTAAGCCCCCAGAGCTCATTAAGCCCCCACTGCAGCTCATTAACCAGCCCCAGGCTGGGCTCAGGGGGAACACCCCAAATTGGGGAGGGCGATGGGGGGGGGGTTCCAGAGCAGCACCCCCAAACTGAGGAATGGAACACCCCAAACGGGGGGGGGGGGGGGCCTGGATCCAGAGCAGCACCCCCAAATCCAGGTGGGGAAAATAAGGGGAGGGAAAAGGGGGGGGTCCCGAGCTGTCCTGGATTGGGGAGGGGGGGGGGGCACAGCCAGGGGGGGGCTCCCCAGGTTTTGGGGGGGGCCCGGGAGGGGTGCCCAGGTTTTGGGGGGGGCAGGGGGGGGAGGTCCCGACCTGTCCTCGGGGTTAGGGGGGATGCCCAGGTCTCCCGTGCGCAGTTTGCGGGTCAGGTCTTCGATCTGCAGTTGCACTGGAAGGAACCCGGTCCCGGAGAGGTGAGAGAGACACAGTTACAAAACACCCACATTTTACACCCCCCAAAATAAAAAAAAAAATTAAAAAATAAAATAAAAATCATTCCTACCCCAAAATTATCCTGTTCCAACCTAGCTTGGCTGGGTTTATATTTAATTTTTTTTTTTTTTTTTTTCTCTACCTACACCGGCTCCATGGCACCAAAACCAGGCATTAATGCCCTAAAACCAAATGGTTAGGGTGAGAAAAAGCAGGTGTTGTTAGCTAAAATTGACATTATTAGCAGAAAAATACACCTTCTTAATGATAACAGCAGGTTATTAACCCAAAAAACACATTTGTTCCCCCCCAAAAAACGGGTTATTACCAAAAAAAGCAGGTTATCACAAAAGAAAAATAATCACATTGTTATCAAAAAATTCACAGTTTTACCCAAAAAAAGCACATTATTACCAAACCTCCTGCATTCTTATGGAAAATCTAGAGATTGTTATCATAAACCAGACATTATTACCTAAAATAGAAGATTATCGGTCAAAAAAAAGACATTATTTCCTAAAATATCACACTGTTACCTAAAATGTGAGATTATTACTAGAGAAGGTAAAAGTTATTACCTAAAACAATCACAGTTTTATCTAAAACAACCACAATTTTACCTAAAATGAGAGATTATTCCTTAAAAAATTCACATTGCCTAAAATAAGCACATTATTACCCAAAACACATGACTACTACTAAAAAAAGCAACTGTTATTACCTAGAACAGGAGATGTAATTAAACACAGTCATTATTACCTAAAACACCTGATTTTACTAAAAATAAAGGTTATCAGAAGAAAATTGTTACCTTAAAACACACAACAACCGCTAAAAATAAATTATTGTTAAAAAATGAACGTGGTTAACCAAGAGATTGTTGCATTGATGACACATTTTCACCTAAATCTGCATAAATTATTGCCCAAAATTTCAAGTTTTGGGTTAATTAATTTCCCCCATGTCCCAGGGGGGTTTGATCCTGAATCCCAGGGGGGTTCTGACCCCAAATTCCCCAGATTTAACCCAAAATTTGGGGTTGTTCCTGATGTGATCCCAAATCCTGGAGGTTTAGCCCTGGAATCTCAGGGGGTTCTAACCCCAATTTCAGGGGGGTTTAAACTCAGAAATCTGTGGGTTCTGACCCTAAAATCCCATTTTTCCCCCAAATTTTACCAATGTGGGTGTGCTCCTGCTCGCACCTCAGACTTGTGGGGTGGGCAAAGAAATCTGAGCCCAAACCCTGAGTTCTGACCCGAAACCCTGAGATCTGAGCCCAAACTCTCATTTCTGACCCTAAACCCTGAGTTCTGACCCGAAACCCCAAGCCCTGACCCCAAATTCCGAGCTCTGACCCTAAAACCTTAGCTCTGAGCCTGAACCCCAAACTCTGACCCCAAACCACAAGCTCTGACCTCAAACCCCAAATTCTGACCCTAAACCCTGAGCTCTGAGCCCAAACCCTGAGCTCTGAGCCCAAAGCCTGAGCTCTGAGCCTAAAACCCAAGTTCTGACCCTACACCCTGAGCCCAAACCCCAAATTCTGACCCTAAACCCCGAGCTCTGAGCCTAAACCCCAAGCTCTGACCTCAAACCCCAAATTCTGACCCTAAACCCTGAGCTCTGAGCCCAAACCCTGAGCTCTGAGGCCACACCCCAAATTCTGACCCTAAACCCTGAGATGTGACCCCAAACCCCAAGTTCTGAGGCCAAAGCCTGAGCTCTGAGCCTGAACCCAAATTTCTGAGCCCACACCCCGATCTCAGTGATCCCAAACCCCCGTTTTCCCCGAACGGTTACCGATGTAGGCGCGCTCCTGCTCGCGCGTCAGCCCGGGCGGGATCACCGTGGGCATCCCCGGGATCACCGTCTTCTGCTCCAGCGAGTCCTGGTTCCAGCGGCTGCGCTTCCGCTTCCGCGGGAAATCTGCGGGGAAACGCCGCGGTTCGGGCAAAGCCGCCAGCGCTGAGCCCCCCTCGGGGACCGGGGAGGGGTTTTGGGGGGTCTGGGGGTGTTAAAAGGGGAGGTTTTGTCTCTCTGGAAAGGGTTTGGGGAGTCCCGCTCTGAGGGTTCCACTTTGGGTTTGCGTGTTCTGACACGTGTCCCAGCCGGGGTGGAGGCGGTGGGACCCCCAAATTGGGGGGAACCAGGAGCGAGGACCCCCAAATTGGGGGGGTTACAACCCCCGGAAACCTCCAAATCGGGGGAATCAGAGCCCGGGGATCCTCGAAATGGGGAGCTACAGCCCCAAAATCCGGGGGATCAGAGCCCGGGGAACCCCAAACCGATTGGGATCAGAGCCCAGGGACCCTCGACTCGGGGGGATCTGAAGGCGGGGACCCTCAAAATGGGGGGATCAGATCCCAGGGGTCCTCAAATTGGAGGGATCAGAGCCCAGGGACCCCCAAATTGGGGGATTACAAACCCCAGAAACCCCCAAATTCGGGGATCAGAGCCCCGGGACCCCCGGATACCCCCAAATATTGGGAATCAGAGCCCAAAATGGGGGGCTTAGAGCCTGGGGACCCCCAAACCGGTGAGGATCAGAGCCCAGGGACCCCCAAATCCAGGGATTATAACCCGAGGACTCTCGAATCGGGGGTCACAACCCGTGGACACACAAGTCGGGAAGATTTAAGTCCTGGGCAACCCCACAGTTGGGGGGTTACAGCCCGGGGACGCCCCCAGACCCTCCCCGGGGGTCCCACAACCACCCCCAGCCCCCCGGTATCCCCCTGGCCCGGGCCGTACCTGCCCTCCGGGGCTTGTGCGCGGCTCCCGCCCGTCCCCCCGCATCTCCCGGCCCGGTGCCCGCGCCCCCCGCGCCCTCCTCGGGCCGCGGCTGCTGCGGAGCCCCCGCGGGCTGGGGGGGGGCGGCGGGGGCGGCCGGCGGAGCCCCCGCGGGGGCCGCGGGCGGGTCATGGCCGGGCGGCGGCGACGGGAAGCGGAACTGCCCGTAGGGAGCGGCGGGCGGCGGCTGAGGGGCCGCGGGGCCGCCCGGAGGCTGCGGGGCCGCGGGGCCGCCCGGGGCCTGCGAAGGCGGAGGCGGCGGCGGCGGAGGCTGCGCCGGTGGCTGCGGCTGCGGAGGTG
The DNA here is from genome assembly GCF_028769735.1 of Zonotrichia leucophrys gambelii. Lineage (NCBI taxonomy): Eukaryota > Metazoa > Chordata > Aves > Passeriformes > Passerellidae > Zonotrichia > Zonotrichia leucophrys. The sequence goes on from NW_026992239.1 coordinate 573,212, forward strand.
GCGGAGGCGGCGGAGGAGGAGGCGGAGGAGGCGGCAGAGCCGCGAAAGGGAAAGCGGCGGCGGCCATGGGGGCGCGGGGGGCGGCGGGGACGGGAGCGGGGCCGGGCTGGGCCGCGCTCGCCCCGGTCGCCATAGAACGGCCCCCGCGCGGCCTTCGCGAACCTTCCACGCCGCCGCGCCGCGCGCGCCGCGCTGATTGGCCGCGACGCGTGTCAATCAACGGAAGATCACACTGCGATAGGTTGAAGGAGCTGTCCGTCAAAGCGAAGGCCGCGGGGATTGGCCAGGAGCTGGACGGGGGGGCGGAGGTGGACGCTGAGGCGCTGGCGGCGGGGATTGGTCGGTGTGGCTGCCACTCAGGCGGAGTGCGGGGGAGGGGGAGGCCAGAACGGCGAGCAGTGATTGGGTGGAGTGGCGGAGGGCGGGACCCACCGCCGACGCTCCGCCACCATTGGCAGCACCACGCCCCGCCCCGCGCCCCCGGACGGGGACGGCGGGAAACCCCGTGCCGGGCATGAGTGACGTGCGCAGCAGACTTTGGCCGGGCGCAGCTGATTGGCTGCTTGCTCTGTCACTCAGCGAAGCTGCGCGCTGATTGGTGGCACAGGAGTTGAGGGCGGGTGGGAGAGCGGCCCGCCAAAACCTCTCGCGAAGCATGGCGGGAGCTCGCCCGCGCGCGGAGGATCATGGGAGCCACCCCCTCATGGGGCTCCGCTTCCCCCGCGCCCCCCAAAAACGGAGCCGGAGGCGCTCGGTGAAAGAGCGGCACTTTTATTTGATTTTATTATCAATTATTCCATGGTCTCCTCCTCACCCGGGCTCTTGGAATCCCCTCCCGGTTCCCCCAAATCCGGGACCCCCCAAAGGCCTCGTGTTGTGCACCCCAAAACTGAGCTGTGCCCCCCAAAAATGCTCAGCCTGAACCTCCCTCTGCTCCACAAATCCACCTTTAAAGCTCCTGCACCCCCAAATCCAAACCCAACCAAATATTCCATTCCCAGCCCGTTGTACCCTTCAGCCCCTCCTCCATAAATTCCTAAAAAAATTCCTCCAAAAATTCTGCCCCAAATTCCTCCACAAATTCCAACCCCATTTTGGGGACAGAATTTTTCTGGAACCTGTTGAGAAAGGGTTTGGGTGGCTTCACCCAGGACAGCTCCAGGCTGGAATTTTGGGGGTTTTGGGGCTCCCTAGGACCCTTTTTAGGGTCTCTTTGCGATTTTTGTGGTTCCCTAGGACCCTTTCTGTGGTCTCTTTAGGTAAGGCAGTGGGTACGCCCCGGGTGGGGGATTTTAGGGATTTTGGGGTTCCCTAGGACCACTTTTTTGGGGGTTTTTGGGGTTCCCTAGGATCCCTTTCGGGGTCTCTTGAGGAAGGACAGGGGGGTTCTGCATCTCTCTGGGATTTTAGGAGTTCCCTAAGACCATTTTTGGGGATCCCTAGGACCATTTTTGGGGTTTTTTTGGGGTTCCCTAGGACCCTTTCTGTGGTCTCTTGAGGAAGGGCAGCGGGGATGCCCCGGGCGGGTGATTTTAGGGTTTTTGGGGTCCGCTAGGACCCTTTTTTAGGATTTTTGGGGTTCCCTACGATCCCTTTCGGGGTCTCTTTAGGAAAGGCAGCGGGTACGCCCTGGGCAGGGGATTTTGGGGGCTCCCAGGACCATTTTTGGGGTTCCCTAGGACCGTTTCCGTGGCCTCCTTAGGAAGGGCAGCGGGTACGCCCTGGGCGGGGGATTTTGGGGATTTTTGGGGGTCCCTATGACCCTTTCCGTGGTCTCTTGAGGAAGGGCAGCGGGTACGCCCCGGGCGGCGCTCGGGGCCGCCGCGGCTGCACCTGGCTCTGCGCCGTGAGCTGCAGTTTGATGGCGCTCGAGTTCACCTTGGCCGCCCTCAGCAGCTCCTTCATCCCCCGCATCTTCTGCGAGCGGAACCGCAGCACCGGGCCCGAGGGCGGGGCCGCGGGGGTGGGCGGGGCCGGGGGCGGGGCCGCGGGGGTGGGCGGGGCCGCAGGAGGGGCGGGGGGCGGGGCCTGGGCAGGGGGAGGGGCGGGGCCGGGGGGAGGGGGCGGCGGGGGCTCCTCGGGGCGGGGGGCGCGGGCAGGGGGGGGGCGGCGCTCCGAGGCTTTCTTGGGGGTCGGGGGCTCCTCGGGTTTGGATTCGCGGCGGGGACCCCGGCGGCGGCAATCGCGGGGGTCTTCGGGACCCCCCAGATCTGTCTCGGGTGGGGTGGGGTCTTCGGAGAGGAGGGTCACCTGTTGGCGCACCTGGGGGGGGGGGGACATGCAGGGGATTTAGGGACCCCTACCCAAGAGGTTTTTTGGGGGTCCCAATCTCTGGGAATGCCCCAAAAATGAGATGGGGGAACCCAGAATCTGCTCAGGACCCTCCAAGGGGGGATAGCAGACCCCACTCAGGAATCCCCCAAACCCCCAGGGATGTCCCAAAAAGAACATTGGGGACCCCCAAAAACCTCACCTGCCCCTAGAGCTCCCCAAACTCCCCGTGGGATCCCCAAAACCTCAACTGGCCCCCCCAAACCCCTCGAGGGACCCCCAAAAACCTCACCTGGCCATCTCCCATGCCCTCAGGACCCCCCCAAAACCCCCCGTGGGATCCCCAAAACCTCACCTGGCCCCCCCCAAACCCCTCGGTGAACCCCCAAAACCTCCCCTGGCCATCTCCTCTTCCCCCAAATCCCCCAAGGGACCCCCAAAAACCTCACCTGGCCATCTCCCATTGCCCTCAGGACCCCCTCAAACCTCTTGGGGGACCCCCAAAACCTCACCTAGCCAGTTCCTCTTCGCCCAAAACCCCCCTAAACCCCTCGGCAGACCCCCAAAAACCTCACCTGGCCATCCAAGCAGCTCCCAGAGCCCCCAAACCACCCATGGGATCCCCAAAAACCTCACCTGGCCATCAAGGCGGCCCAGGGACTGCACATGTAGCAACAGGTGTGGGGCTCCCTGTCCCAGGAACCCCCAAAACCCCTCGAGGGACCCCCAAAACCTCACCTGGCCATCTCCTCTTCCCCCAAATCCCCCAAAGGACCCCCAAAAACCACACCTGGCCATCAAAGCAGCTCCCAGAGCCCCCCAAACCACCCGTGGGATCCCCAAAACCTCACCTGGCCATGGAAGCGGCCCAGGCACTGCACATGCAGCAGCAGGTGTGGGGCTCCCCTGCCCCAGGGACCCCCAAAACCCCTCGAGGGACCCCAAAACCCCTCGAGGGACCCCAAAACCCCCCGAGGGACCCCCAAAACCCCTCGAGGGACCCCCAAAACCCCCCGAGGGACCCCCAAACCCTCACCTGGCCATCGAAGCGGCCCAGGGACTGCACGAGGAAGGTGGCCCAGCCCACGTGCAGCACCGGGGTGGGGCTGCCCTCCTCCCACCTGCAGATGCCGTCGTAGAAGCGCAGCAGGTGAGCGAAGCACTCGGGGTCCTGCAGGGCTGGGAGACCCCCGGGGGCCCCCTGAGGACCCCCCCAAGTCAGAGGGGATCCCCAAAAATGTTGGGGAACCCCATAAAAAGGGGGTAGGGGGATCCCCAAATTTAGAGCTAAAATTTCCCCCCAGGGAAGGACCCACAGAGCCCCACACACACCCACCCAGGAGCCCCCAAATTTGGGGGTCCCAGCTCCGGAAGCCCCCAAATTCTGGGGTCCCCCACCCCAGAGGCCCCAAATTTGGGGGTCCCCCACACAGGAGCCTCCAAATTTGAGGGTGCCCAGCTACAGGAGCCCCCAAATTTGAGGCTCCCCCACCCTAGAGTCTCCAAAATTGGGAGTGCCCAGCTCCAGGAGCCCCCAGATTTAGGGGTCCCCCCATCCATGACCCCCAGATTTGAAGCTCCCCCACCCAGGACCCCCCAGATTTGAGGGTCCCCAGCTCCAGGAGCCCCCAAATTTGAGGGTCCCCCACCCATGACCCCCCCAGATTTGAGGGTCCCCCACCCATGACCCCCCCAGATTTGGGGGTCCCACCTCGGCCCCCGGGGGGGGCTCAGCCGCCGCCTCCTTGAGCAGGTTGGGGATGACGTCATTGGCCACGTCAAAGAATTCCTTGTAGATCTCCTCATCCTCACGGCAGTAATTGTAACTGGGGGTACAGGGGGGGAAATTGGGGGGCTGCCCCACAGATGTGGGGGGCACACGGGGTTTGGGGGGCATCTCCTCATCCTCATGGCAGTAATTGTAACTGGGGGGCATGAGGGCAAATTGGGGGGCACACAGGGCTTGGGGGTGCTGCCCCATAGATGTGGGGATCCCTAAAGAGGACACAGAACCCCAAAAGAACAAAGGCACCCCAAGAACCCAACCCAGCCCAGGGACCCCACAGGTAACCCCAGGTACCCCCTAGGACCCCCCCCCCCATTGCCCCCCACTCACTCCTGGACCCCCCAGGTACTCCCTAGGACCCCCCAGAACCCCAAAGGTGCTGCCCAGAGCCCCCCACTCACTCCTGGACCCCCCAGAACCTCAAAGTTGCCCCCCCAGAGCCCCCCACTCACCCCGAGGTCACCCCTCAGAGACCCCATCATTCCTCGACCCCTGGACCCCCAAGAACCCCAAGGTCGCCCCCAGAGACCCCCACTCACCCCAAAGTCGCTCCCCAGAGCCCCCCATTGCCCCTCAATCACTCCTGGACTCCCCAGGTACCCCCTAAGACCCTCCCATTGCCCCCCCACTCACCCAAAGTTGCCCCCCATTGCCCCCCGCTCACTCCTGGACCCCCATGAGCCCAAAGGTGCCCCCCAGGCCCCCAAAGGTGCCCCCGTTGCCCCCCGCTCACTCCTGGATGACGGTGGCCGTGTCGGCCCAGGCCTGCAGCGCCTCCTTGACGTTCTTGTTGCGGCAGTGGAAGCCGGCCAGGTACAGGTAGGGGTAGATGTGCTCGTTGTTGTAGTGGGTGCGGGCAGAGTGGATGCCCTGCGGGCACACGGGGCTCAGGGCACACCTGGGCACACCTGGGCACACACCTGGGTACACCTGGGGACACCTGGGTACAGCTGGGTACGGCTGGGTACACCTGGGCACACTGGGGCACACCGGGGCACACCTGGGGCACAGCTGGGGACACCTGGGTATGGCTGGGGACACCTGGGTACACCTGGGCACTGCTCAGGGCACCTGGGATACACCTGGGCACAGCTGGGGCACAGCTGGGGGCACCTGGGGTACAGCTGGGGGCACCTGGGCACACAGACACACACCTGGGATAGACCTGGGTACAGCTGGGGCACACCTGGGGGCACCTGGGGTACAACAGGGTACAGCTGGGATAGACCTGGGTACAGCTGGGATACAACTGTGTACACCTGGGCACACACCTGGACACACCTGGGATACACCTGGGCACACCTGAGCTATACCTGGGCACACCTGGGCATGCCTGGGCACACACCTGGGCACACCTGGGATACACCTGGGCACACCTAGGTACAGCTGGGATACACCTGTGCACACATGTGGGCACACACCTGGGCACACACCTGGGCACACAGACACACACCTGAGGCACACCTAAGCACACACTGAGCAACACTGAGCACACACCTGGGCACACAGACACACACTGGGGGCACACCCCATGCTCACCTGGTGGTACAGGGTCAGGGGGTCGGGTCTGCCCGGGGTGGGCTCCAGCTCCTCCAGGTCAGCCAGGTTACCCAGAGCCATGGGGTACCTGTGGGGCAGCTGAGGGGTGGGCTTGGGGGTCCCAGGGTGGGTTTGGGGGGGTCCTGGGGGGGTCCCAGGGTGGGTTTGGGGATCCCAGGGCAATTTGGGGGTCCCAAGGTGGGTTTGGGGGTCCCTCTCACCTGTCCAGGTGTCCCATGTCGTAGAGCAGCCACAGCAGGCGCTGGGGGGAGAGGAGGGAAAGATGGGGGGTTGGGACACACCTGGGCCACATCTGGGGCACATCTGGGCTACACCTGGGCACACACCTGGGCACACACCTGGGCACACACCTGGGCCACCACAGCTGGACCAATCTTGCCCCACAACTGGGCCAGCCCTGCTCCTCACCTGGGCCAGTTCTGCCCCTCATCTGGGCTCACCTGTCCCCCACCTGCCCCCCAGGTGTCCCCAGGTGCCCCCAGGTGCCCTCACCTGCTGCAGCTGCAGCAGCTCCAGGCTGTCGGTGTGGCCGTCGATGGAGGGGTTGATGGCGCACACCATGAACGCCACCTCCATGTGCCGCGTGCAGCGCAGGTAGGAGCCCTTCAGGTACAGCCAGCTCTGGGGACACACAGGGACAGGTGACACAGGGGACAGGTGACACAGGGACATGGGGACACATCCACCTGTGCTCCTTTCCCACCCCAATGTCCCCCCATCCCTTTGCCCCTCCCCATGTCCCCGCTGTACCTTTGACCCACTCACCCCAATGTCCCCATGACCCCTCCCATGTCCCTTTGCCCCCTCTCATGTCCCCCACTGCCTCTTTAACCCCCCCACCCCAAGGTCCCCATTGTCCCCTTGCCCCCCTCCCAGTGTCCCTCGTACCCTCTCAGCCACCCCGTATCCCACTGTCCCCATGTCCCCCTGTCCCTCTGACTCCTCCCACCTCCATGTTCCCAATGTCCCCAATGTCCCCATGACCCCTCCCATGTCCCACTGTCCCTTTGACCCCCCCACCATGTCACCTGTACCCTCTCAGCCCCCCAGTGTCCCCCTGTCCCCATGCCCCTGTCCCTTTGTCCCCTCCCATGTCCCCTGTACCCTCTCAGCCAACTCATGTCCCACTGTCACCATGACCCCCTGTCCCTTTGACCCCCTCACCCCAATGTCTCCCTGTCCCTTTGCCCCCTCCCCATGTCCCCCTGTGTCCCCCGTACCCTCTCAGCCCCCCGTGTCCCCCTGTCCCTTTGCCCCCCCCACCCCAATGTCCCCATGACCCTCCCATGTCCCCCCTGTCCCTTTGCCCCACCCAAGTCCCCCCTGTCCCTTTGACCCCCTGTCCCTTTAACCCTTCCCATGTCCCACTGTCCCCATGTCCCCCCTGTCCCTTTGCCCCCCCCCATGTCCCCCCTGTCCCTTTGCCCCTCCCATGTTCCCCCCATCCCTTTGCCCCCCCCATGTCCCCCCTGTCCCTTTGACGCCCTGTCCCTTTAACCCTTCCCATGTCCCACTGTCCCCATGTCCCCAATGTCCCTTTGCCCCTCCCAAGTTCCCCCTGTCCCTTTGACCCCTGTTCCTTTAACCCTTCCCATGTCCCACTGTCCCATGTCCCCCTGTCCCTTTGCCCCCGCCAGTGTCCCCCTGTCCCCTTGCCCCCCCCACCCCAATGTCCCCATGACCCTCCCATGTCCCCCCTGTCCCTTTGCCCCTCCCAAGTCCTCCCTGTCCCTTTGACCCCCTGTCCCTTTAACCCTTCCCATGTCCCACTGTCCCCATGTCCCCCCTGTCCCTTTGCCCCCCCCATGTCCCCCCTGTCCCTTTGCCCCCCGGTGTCCCCCGTACCCTCTCGGCCACCCCGGCCTGCACGGGCTGTCCCCTCCTGTCCTCATTGCCCTTGCCATGCCAGGTCACCTCGGCCGTTTGGGACCCCCCTGCCCCAAAGGCCACCCAGGCGTGGTCCTCACTCAGGGCCAGGTGAACGTCAGGGAGCCCGAGCACCTGGCAGGCGCCCACCACGGCAAAGGCCACACCCGAGCTGTCCAGCTTGGTACCTGGGGGGACAATGGGGGGCTTAGGGACCCCCAAACATCCCCCCAAAATCCCCCAAACATCCCCTAACCATGGCAAAGGCCACACCCGAGCTGTCCAGCTTTGTACCTGGGGGGGACAATGGGGTGAGAGACCCCCAAACATCCCCCCTAAACACCCCAACCCACACCCGAGCTGTCCAGCTTGGTACCTGGGGGGGAAAAGGGGGCTCAGAGACCCCAAAACATCCCCAAATATCCCCCAACCCACACCCGAGCTGTCCAGCTTGGTACCTGGGGGGAACAATGGGGGGACAGGGGGGGTCAGGGACCCCCAAAACCCCCACAGGGACACACAAAGACCCCCAGACCCCTGAGGGGACACAGGGACACACAGAGCCCCCAGAAGGAGACAACATCCACTGAGCACTGAGGCTGCTCCAGGTGAGACCCCAGCCCCAAAAACCCCCTCAGGACCCCTCCTCCCCCGTGATGAAGCTGAAGAGTGACTGGATGTGAGCCCTGTCCTTGAAGTAGGAGCTTCACGGTGAGACCCCAGCCCCCACCAAACCCCTCAGGACCCCTCCTCATCCCCTCAGGACCCTTCCTAACTCCCTCAGGACTCCTCGGGACCCTTCCTAACCCCCTCAGAACCCTTCCTAACCCTCTTGGGACCCCTCCTCACCCTTCAGGACCCCTCCTCACCCCCTCAGGACCCCTTGGGACTCCTCCTCACCCCTTCAGGACCCCTCCTCACCCCCTCAGGACCCCTTGGGACTCCTCCTCACCCCCTTGGGACCCCTCAGGACCCCTCCTCACCCCTTCAGGACCCTCCTAACCCCCTCAGGACGCCCTTGAGACCCCTCCTCACACCCTCAGGACCCTCCTAACCCCCTCAGGACCCCCTTGAGACCCCTCCTCACCTCCTTGGGACCCTCTCAGGACCCCTCCTCACCCGTGATGAAGCTGAAGAGCGACTGGATGTGAGCCCTGTCCTTGAAGTAGGATCACTGAGGCTCCTCAAGGTGAGACCCCAGCCCCACCAAACCCTTCAGGACCCCTCCTCACCCCCTCAGAACCCTTCCTAACCCCCTTGGGACCCCCTTGAGACCCCTCTTCACCCCCTCAGGACCCCTCCTCACCCGTGATGAAGCTGAAGAGCGACTGGATGTGCGCCCTGTCCTTGAAGTAGGAGCGGCTGAGGCTGTTCCAGATCACGTCGGACACTTTCCTCACCAGCTCCCGCGAGGAGCAGCCATCGGGCCGGGGGTACAGCGACAGGTCCACGGCGCCCCGGATCTGCGCCGTGAAGCGGGCGTAGAGCGCGGCCACGATGGACAGCTCGGCCACCGGGAAGTACAGCCGGGTCTGGGGGTCCGGGCCCGGCCGCGACTCGAAGGTGAGGCCGGGCACGTTGGTGGGCAGCACCCGGTTCACGGCCAGGAAATGCTCCACGAAGCCCAGCACCAAGGAGAGCAGCACCAGGTCGGGCTCGGGCTGGCGCAGCTCGGCCTCGAAGAGACGAACGACGGCGGCCACGGAGCGGAGCGGGAACAGGGCCTTCTGCCAGGGCTTCAGCCCCATGCTGGGGCTGGGGGGAGAGAAATGGGGGAGTTTTGGGAGTTCTGGGGGTGTCAGGGGGAACAGAAACTTCTGCCAGGGCTTCAGCCCCATGGTGGGGCTGGAGGGGAAATAAATGGGGGGCTTAGGGGGAGTTTTGGGGGTTTTGGAGGGAGTTCTGGGGGTCTCAGGGGGAACAGGGCCTTCTGCCAGGGCTTCAGCCCCATGATGGGGGCTGGTGGGAGAAATGGGGGTCTCAGGAGGGGTTTGGGGGGAGTTCTGGGGGTCTCAGGAGGAGTTCTGAGGGGTTTGGGGTGATCTCTGGGGGTCTCAGGGGCTGAGGGAGCTGCCCACAGAGGGGAACAGGAGCAGCGGTTCCAGCCCCACTGATGGGGAAATGGGGGGAAACAGTGGTGGGGTCTCAGGGGAAATGGGGAGGGGGTTACAGGGGGGGATTTATAGGGGAAAAATTGGGATTTATATGGGAAAAATTGGGATTTATGGGGGGGCCCAGAGGCGGGACAGAGCGAGGGCGGGGAACAGCAGCGCCTGGCGGGGTTGGAACCCACGGGACGGACTGAGGGGAAATGAGGGGTCGGGGGTCTCCTGGGGGCGTTACCGGGGTCCCAGAGGGGCTCAAACCCGGGGGAGGCTCTGAGGGGAATTCGGTAAAACCCCGTGAAGGACCCGCCCCTTCCCGGCACCCCCAAACCCTCAGGAAACGCTCAGGGAGCACCCGGGACCCTCCCCACAACCTCCTCGCGTGCCGGAGCCCACCCAGGACCGCCAGACCCCCCCTCCGAGCCGGTCCCGACCCCTCCGGACCCGCCCCTGTCCCGGTACCGGCACCGCCCCCCCCCTCCCCTCACCGGGGCCGCCGCCGGCGCGGGCAGCGCGGGGCACGACGGGAGTAGGCGGGGCCTGCGCGCGGCGCCGGCCGCGATTGGGCGAGAGCGGCGGGTGTGGCTTAGGGGGCGTGGTCTTGATGGGTGTGGTAATGAGGGGGCGTGGTTTGCGTGGTGGGAGTGGTCACGGCTTTCTCCCGAACCAACGCAATTTTCCCGAAACCCCCGATTTCCCTCCAAATTCCTCCAATTTCACCTCAAAATCCCCCCGATGTCTCCCCAAAATGCCTCCTGATTTCACCCCAAAAATCCCTCCGATTTCACCTCCACATTCCTCCAAATTTACCCCCAAAATTCCCCCGATTTCACCCCAAAATTCCCCCCAATTTCACCTCCAAATTCCTCCAATTTCACCCTAAAATCCACCCGATTTCACCAAATCCCCCCCCCAATTTCACCCCAACTTTCCTCTGATTTCATCTCCAAATTCCCTCTGATTTCACCCCAAAATCCCCCCGATTTCTCCCCAAAAAGCCTGCCTATTTCACCCCAAAATCTCCCCAGATTTCACCTCCAAATCCCCCTTGATTTCACCCCAAAATCCTCCTGATTTCACTCCAAAATCCCCCCAATTTCACCTCAAAATCCCCTTGATTTTACCGCAAAATCACCCCGATTCTGCCCCAAAATCCCCAGAATTTCACCTCCAAATCCCTTCCGATTTCATCTCCAAAATCGCCCCAATTTCACCCCAAATCCTCTCCCCCGCACCCCAAACTGCCACAATTCCCCCCGAATCCCCCCAAGTTCCCAAATCTCCAAAATCCCCTCCAGGCAGCACCGCTGGGGCCGTTCCCCCACATCCTTTATTGGGGTCCGGGGGGGAACCCGGGGGGTTCCAGAGGGTCCTGGGTGGTCCCGGAGGGTCCCGGGGGATCCTGGAGGGTCCCGGGGGGGTTTCAGCGACGCTGGGGCTGAACCCAAAGGGTCCCGGTGGCTCCGGGTGGTCTCAGAGGGTCCCTGGGGGATTCCAGACGGTCCCAGGGGGTTCTGGGGGCTCCCGGGGGGGTTTCAGTGGGGCTGGAGCCACCTCGGGGTGGTCTCCCCGAAGTCCGGGTGGGTCCCAGAGGATTCTGGAGGATCCCAGGGAATCCCGGGGGTCCCGGAGGATCCTGGTGGATCCCGGACGGTTCCGGATGGTCCCGGTGGATCCTGGGGAGGGGTCCCGAGGGGGGTCCCGGGGGGCTCAGCGGCGCTGGGGCAGGCACAGCCCCCCCGGGCGGCTCCGGGCGGTCCCGGCTTTGCAGGCGCACCGGAAGGAGCCGCTGGTGTTGATGCAGCGCTCGCGGGGGCAGCGCGGACCCCCCCGGGGGTCCCGACACTCATCGATATCTGGGGGGGGGATGGGGGGCACACACACAGGTCAGGGACCCCCAAAATAACCCCCAAAATAACCCCCAATGTTCCCTAATGGAACCACCAAAATTCCTATCCCGGGGATCTCGATATATGGGGGGGACCAACAGGGGGCAAAAATATCCCCTGAGACCCCCAAAACCCCCGGGACCTCCCCAAAATCTCCCCCCCCTACAAAGCCCTGGCACCCACTGATGTCTGTGGGGGTCCCAGGGGATTTTGGGGTCACTCGGGGGGTTCCAGGGGGGTTTGGGGGGGATTTTGTGGGGGTCCCAGGGGGGATTTTGGGGGGATTTTGGGGTCTCACCGAGGCAGCGGCTGCGGGCGGGTTCCGGTTGGAAGCCCGGGGGGCACTCGGGGTGTTTGGGGGGATTTTGGGGGGTCCCAGGGGGATTTGGGGATTTTGGGGGGATTTTGGGCTCTCACCGAGGCAGCGGGTGCGGGCGGGGTCCGGTTGGAAGCCCGGGGGGCACTCGCAGCCCCCCCGGGGGGAGCGGAGGCAGCGCCCGGGGACCCCCCCGGGACAGGGACACTCAGCGGAGTCTTCCTCAGAGCTGTCCTCACCTGGGGGGCACGGGGGGACCCCAAATCAGGGGGGCATGGGGGGACACGGAGACCCCAATTCTGCGGGGTCTGGGGGGCACGGAGACCCCAAATCGGGGGGGTCTGGGGTCCTAAATTATGGGGGGGAGGCACGGGGACCCCAGTTCAGGGGTAGTTGGGGGGACACGGGGACCCCAACTCGGAGGGGTCAGGGATCCTAAATTGGGGGGGGAGGGCACAGGGACCCCAACTCAGAGAGGATTTGGGGGGCACAGAGACCCCAATTCAGAGGGATTTGGGGGGCTGGGGGACCTCAATTCTGAGGGGTTTGGGGTCCTAAATTGGGGAGGGGGAGTTTGGAGGGGCTCAAGATCAAGGTTTGGGGGCTCGGTTGTGAATTTGGGGGGGGTCCCACCTCTGCGGGGCCCCCCCAGGCTGAGGGCGCTGACGTCCCAGAAGGAATTGCTCTCGCTCTGCACGGGGGGGCACGGCAGGCCTGGGGGGGGGGGGGGGGAAATGAGACCCCCCAAAATCAGGGACCCCCCCCGGGACCCTGTGCAGCTCCTGCAGAGCCCACAGAGACCCCATAACCCACAGAGACCCCATAGGCACCCCCAAATCCCCCTAAGGACTCTATAGCCCCCCTCAAACACCCCCTAGGACCCTACAGCCCCCCCCAAATCTCCCCAGGATCCCCCAAATTGCCCCTAGAACCCCTCAACCCCCCCCTCAAAACCCCCTCAAATCCCCCTTAGGAAACTACAGCCCCCCCAAATCCCCCCCAAATCCCTCCTAGGACCCTACAGACCCCCCAGTTCCTCTCAAACCCCCCCCCCAATCCCCCCTAAATCTCCTCTAGGACCCCACAACTGCCTCCCAATCCCCCCAGGACCCCCCAAATCCCCCCTAGAACCCCTCAAACCTCCCCAAATCCCCCCTAAGACCCCCCTAGGACCCCCAAATCCTCCCTAGAACCCCTCAAACCCCCCTTAGGAAACTACAGCCCCTCCAGGACCCCAAATGCCCCTAGAACCCCTCAAACCCCCCAAAACCCCCCTAATCTCCCGTAGGACCCCCCCAAACCCCCCCCCCCCCGTTGCTGACCTGGGGGCCGGGGGGCGCAGGGCCGGCAGTGGGGTCCCCAGCCCGCCCCCCCCCGGCAGCAGCACTCGTCCATGGTCAGGGGTCCCCCCCCGAGGGGCGCCCCACAGACCCCCTCGTCCCCCCGGCGCTGCCAGCACACGTCCCTGCGCTCCGGGGGGGGGCGCTCCGGAGGGGGGGGGCGATCTGCGGGGTGGGGGGGGTCAGGGAGATCCCGGACCCCTCCCCAAAATCCCCAAAATCCTCCAACCTCCCCTCAAAGAAACCATAAAATCCCCCCGCCCTCCAAAAAATCCGGCAATTGCTGAGAAGGGCCAGAGAGCTCCGGACCCCTCCCCAAAATCCCCCCCCAAAAAAACCACGGCAATGGTTGGGGGGGGGGGTCAGGGAGCTCCAGACCCTTCCCCAAAATCCCCAAATCCTTCAAACCCCCACCTCAAAGAAACCCCAAATTCCCCACCCCAAAAATCCCGGTAATGGCTGGGGGGGGGGGTCAGGGACCTCCAAACCCCTCCCCAAAGAAACCCCAAAATCCCCCCACCCCAAAAATCCCGGTAATGGTTGGGGTGGGGGCTCCATTTACACGACCCCCACCCCCCATTCCCGAGGGTCTCACTTTTCGGTGGGGGGGGGGAAGAACCTCCAAACCCCCCCCCCCAAAAAAAAAATTCCCAAATTCCGGGGGTCTCTCCCCATTCCCAGCGGTCTCTCCCCATTTTGGGGGGTCTCTCCCCATCCCGGGGGTCTCACCGGGCTCGGGGCCGGGCAGGCAGCGCCGCAGCCCGGGGTGGCAGCGGGATCTGGGGGTCCCTCCCATTGCCGGTTTTTGGGGGATATCCCGGGGGTCTCTCCCCATTCCCCACCCCGGGGGTCTCTCCCCATCCCCGGGGGTCTCACCGGGCTCGGGGCCGGGCAGGCAGCGCCGCAGCCCGGGGTGGTAGCGGGCTCCGGGCCCGCAGGTGCAGCGGAAGGAGCCGCGCGTGTTCTCGCACGCTCCGTCCACGCAGTTGGACTCATCCAGACACTCGTCCACGTCTGGGGAGGGGTCGGGGGGGGGTGAATTCTGGGGTTTCAGGACCCCCAAAACCCCAGAGACCCCCCCAAAAAATCCCCAACAGGATTCCCCCAACAAAACCCCGGGACCCCCCAAAAACCTCCGTGACCCTCCAAGCCCGGCAGGAGCTGCGGGGACTCCCAGGGATTCCCTTGGGATTGTGGGGATCCCAAATACCCCAGGGACCCCCAAACAGCCCAGGGACCCCCGAACACCCCAAAGACCCCCAAAAACCCCAGAATCCCCCCCAAACACCCCAGAGACCCCCTAAACACTCCAGGACAACCCCCTAAACACCCCAAAGACCCCCAAACACCACAGAATCCCCAAACTCTCCAACACCCCCAAACACTCCAAAGACCCCCAAACACCCCCCAAACACCCCAGTCCCCCCTCCTCAACACCCCAGGGACCCCCAAACACACCCCAGAATCCCCCCCAAACACCCCAGAGACCCCCAAAGACCCCAAAGACCCCCAAAGCCCCCAGAATCCCCCAACCCTCCAACACCCCCAGGCTGCTCCAGGACCCCACCGCTCTCTCCCTATGACTCCCCCCGACACCCCCCGACCCCGAGACCCAACCCCCCAGGGACCCCCGGGACCCCCCCCCATACCCAGGCACTGGCGCAGGGCGCTGTCGTAGTCGAAGCCCGCCTTGCAGTAGCACTCGTAGCCCGGCTGGGTGTTCACGCATTTGCCGCCCTTGCAGATCTCGGCCCCGAAGAGGCCGCACTCGTCAATGTCTGCGGGTGGGGAGGGGGCTCAGGAGACCCCCGGGGGAAAGGGGCAGCCCCCCTCGGATGGAGGGGATGGGGGAAAATGGGGGGGAGAAATGGGGAAAATGGGGGGAAAACAGGGGGGAAATTAGGGGGGAAAACAGGGGGGAAATTAGGGGAAAAAGGGGGGAAAAACAGGGAGAAAAAAGTGCAGAAAAACAGGAGAAGAATGGGGAAAAATGTGGAAAAATGGAGGGGAAAATGGGGGGGGAAGGGAGGAAAAACGGGGAGAAAATGGGGGAAAACGGGGAGGAAATGGGGGGAAAAGGGGAGAAAAAAGGGGGAAGAAAGGGGGGAAGGAAGCGGGGGGAAGAGGGAGAAAATGGGGGGGGGAAGGGGAAAAACAGGGGGAAAACAGGGGAAAATGGAGAAAAATAGGGGGGGAAAATGGAGGGAAATAGGGGAAAACCGGGGAAAAATGGGGGGAATAACAGGGGGGAAAATGGGAAAAATGGGTTTTCCTTGGAAAAACGGGGGCTGCAGAAACGGCCCCGGGACACGGGGGGGTCCCGGGGGGGTCCCGGGCTCTCACCGCGGTGCGTGGGGATCCCCCCGTAGTCGAGGCCGTTGTCGTCCTGGATGAAACCCCTCCCGTCGGGACAGAGCGCCACGAACTCGGCTGGGAGGGGGCAAAAAAACGTCAAAGGGGGGGGTCCTGAACCCCCAGAGCACCCTCGGGACCCCAAACTCACCCCCGGTTTCCCCGCTTTCCCACAAAATCTGTGGGGATGGGGTGCGGAAGGGTCGGTCCAACCCCCCCATATGCCCCCAAACCCCCCAAAATCAGGCAGGAAATGGGGTCTCAGGCGGTCCTGAACCCCCGGACCACCCTCGGGACGCCCAAACCATCATCGGGACCCCCACCCACCCCTGGGGACCCCAACCCACCCTCAGTGTCCCCCAGTTTTCCGCCTTTTTCCCATGAGCGGCCCACAAACCCTGCTGGAGATGGGGTGGGGAAGGGTCAGTCCAGCCCCCCCAAACCCCCCAAAATCAGGCTCCAAACGGGGTCTCAGGGGGTTGGGGACCCCCAGACCACCCTCAAGACCCCCACCCACCCCGGAGACCCCCAGTTTTCCCCCCTTTTCCCATGAGTGGCCCACAAACCCTGTGGGGATGCGGCGGGTTAGGGTCGCTCCAGCCCCTCCAAACTCCCCCAAACCCCCCAAACCCGAGCCCCAAAGGGGGTCTCGGGGCTCTGGGGACCCCCGCGCGTACCCGAGGAGGGCAGGGGGCACGGGTACACCTCGCACAGGTCCCCCCATCCTGCCCCCACAGAGCAGCAGCACTCGCCCCGCGTCACGTTGGTGCCCAGCACGGCGTCGCAGAAGGCGGGCAGCTCCAGGCTCAGGTAACACTCCTTGCGTGGCGCGGGGGGGTCCCGGGCTGGGAAAGGGGGGACAAGGGGTTAATGGGGACCCCAAAGATCCCCTCAGAGCCCCCCAAGAGAATCAGGGATCCCCTAAATCACATAAAGTTGCAGGGATGTCCTCCCATCCCACATAGAGATAGAAAGAACTTTCTAGAAGCGACCTCATCCCCCCCCTTTGTGGCCCAGACTTCCCTGGGACCCTCAGGAACCCTCACAGACCCTGAGGGAAACCGCCAGACCCTCAGGGACACCCTCAGACCTTCAAGGACACCCCCAGACCCTCAGGAACCCCCCCAGACCTTCAGGGACATCCCCAAAGGCCCTCAGAGACACCCCCAGACCCTCAGGAACCCCCAAAGGCCCTCAAGGACACCCCCAGACATTTCAAGGACACCCCAAGCCCTCAGAGACACCCCAGACCCTCAGGAACGCCCAAAGGCCCTCAGGGACACCCCAGACCTTCAAGGACACCCCCAGACCCTCAAGGACAACCCCAGACCCTCAGGAACCCCAAAGGCCCTCAGGGACACCCCAGACCTTCAAGGACACCCCCAGACCCTCAGAGACACCCCCAGACCCTCAGGAACCCCCAAGGCCCTCATGGACACCCCAGACCTCATGGACACCCCAGACCCCAAGGACAACCCCAAGACCCTCAGGAACGCCCAAGGCCCTCAGGACCCCCCAGACCCTTCAGGACACCCAGCCGTCAGAGGCTCCACCCAGGACCCTCAGGAACCCCCAAAGGCCCTCAGGGACACCCCCAGACCCTCATGGACACCCCCAAACACCCTCAAGACACCCCAGACCTCAGAGGACACCCCCCTCGACCCTCATGGACACCCTCAGACCTTCAAGGTCACTCCCAGACCCCCAAGGACACCCCCCCAAGACCCTCAGGGACACCCCGAAGACCCTCAAGGACCCCCCCGACCCCGAGCCCCCCTCACGGAGGCAGCGGCGGCCGTCGGGGCTGGGGGCCAGCCCGGGGGGGCAGCGGCAGCTGAAGGAGCCCCCCCAAAACCCACACAGAAACCCCCAAAACTCCCCAAAACCGCCCCAAAACCCCCCAAAACTCCCCCAGGACCCCCCCAGAACCGCCCCCCCGGCCCTCACGGAGGCAGCGGCGGCCGTCGGGGCTGGGGGCCAGCCCAGGGGGGCAGCGGCAGCTGAAGGAGCCCTCGAGGTTGGTGCAGGTGCCAGGCGGGGGGCACAGCCCCGGGTCCAGCGCGCACTCGTCGATGTCTGGGGAGGGGGGGGAAATTCAGAAAAACCCCCCAAAAAAAACCCTCAAAGACCTCCTGGTATCGTGGGGAGGGGGCTTCACAGCCCCACCCCTGGCTGCGGATACCTGGGGGGGTTTTGGGGTTGTTTTGGGGCTTTTTTGGGGGTGCTTTGGGGGGGTTTGAGGCTGTTTAGGGGCTTTTTTGGCGGTTTTTTGGGCTCTTTGTGGGATTTTTTTAGGGCTTTTTTGGGGCTGTTTTGGGGGACTTTTTGGCGACTGTTTTGGGGATTTTTTTGGGCTTTTTTGGGGGCTGTTTAGGGGTTTTATCAGGGCTTTTTCGGGGCTTTTTTGGTTTTTTGGGGGGGGGTTGGGACTTTTTAGGGGCTTTTTTGGGCTTTTTAGGGGCTTTTTTGGCGGTTTTTTGGGGATATATTTTTTGGGGGAGGCCTGTTTTGGGGGGATTTTGGCGCTGTTTTGGGGTTTATTTGGGGCGGGGGTCTCTCGGGGGTCTCACCCTGGCAGCGGCGGCCGTGCAGCAGCGCGTACCCGGGGGGGCACAGGCACCGGTAGGACCCCGCCGTGTTCACGCAGTCGCCCCCAACGCAGGCGGCCGCGAACTCGCACTCGTCGATGTCTGGGGGAACAGAGGATGAGACCCCCGGGTGTGGGACCCCCCCCCCAAACCCCATAACCCACCCAAAGCCCCCCCAGACCCAGACATCCCCCAGATCCAACCCCAGGCCCCAATAACCCCCAGACCCCACTGACCCCTACCCCCAAAACCCTCCCAGAACCCCGAAAATCCCACAACACCCCAGAATAATCCCCAGACCCCAATAACCCCCCTAGGACCCCCCCCTAGACCCCACTGACCCCCAACCCCTAAACCCCCCCCAGATCCACCCCAAAGTCCCCCCAGAGCCCCCCCAAACTCCCACAATCCCCCAGACCCCCCAAACCCCAACAACCCCCCCAGAGCCCCGCAAACCCCTAAAATCCGCCCAAACCCCCCCGACCCCGCTCCCAGACCCCCCCCCGTTTTTGGGGTACCCTGGCAGCGGGGGGGGTCCCGCGCCGGCTGCAGCCCGGGGGGGCACTGGCACTTGTAGGATCCAGGGGTGTTCACGCAGCTCCCCCCGGCACAGAGACCCCCGGCCTCGCACTCGTTCACGTCTGGGGGACCCCCAGTGAGACCCCAGAACTGAGGGGGGGTCCCAAGGGGGGGTCTGGGGTGTGGGGAAGGGTCCTGGGTGGGAGTTTTGGGGGGTCCCAAGGGTTTTGGGGATGTCCCAGGGATTTGGGGGGTCCCAGGGGGGGTTTGGGTTGTCCCAGGGGTTTTTGGGGGGGAGGGTTTGGGGGGTCCCAGGAGGGTTTGGAGGTGTCAAGGGGGTTTTAGGGAATCCCAGAGGAGTTTGGGGTGTCCCAGGGGGGTTTTGGGGTATCCTGGGGATTTAAGGGAGGATCCCGGGAGTTTTAGGGGGTACCAGAGGAGTTTGGGGGAGCCCGGGTGGGTTCTGTGGGGGTCCCAGGGTGGTTTTGGGGTATCCCAGAGGTTTTGGGGACCCCTAGGAGGTTATGGGAGATCCCAGGGGTTTTGGGGGGGGATTTGGGATGTCCCAGAGGTTTGGGGGTATCCCGGGGGGGTTTTGGGGTATCCCAGGGGGTTTTGGGGTGTCCCTGGGGGTCCCGGGGGCGCTGACCGATGCAGGCGCCGTTGAGGCCGCGGTAGCCGGGGGGGCAGGGGGTGCACACGAAGCCCCCGGGCTGATTCTCACACTTGGAGTCGGGGCACGTGCCCACGTCCAGGCACTCGTTGATGTCTGGGGACATTGGGGACATTTGGGGACATTGGAGACATTTGGGGACATTGGGGACATCGGAGACATTGGGGACATTTGGGGATATTGGGGACATTGGGGGGACATTAGGGACATTGGGGGTGTTGGGAACATTTGGGGATATTGGGGACATTGGGGACATGGGACATTGGAATTGGGGATATTGGGGAATTGGGGGATTGGACAGTTGAAGGGACAATTGGGACATTGGGACATTGGGGACATTGGGATGTGGGACATATTGGGACATATGGGGGACACCCCACAGCACCCCCTGTCACCATCCCTGGTGGCTTCGTGTCCCCACCTCCCTCCAAGGTGTCCTGTCCCCATCTCGTGTCTCCGTCCCTGTCCCCACCCCCATGTCGATGTCCCCGCCCCGGTGTCCCCACCCCGGTGTCACCTTCGCAGAGCGGTGGCCGCGAGCCCTTGCGCCGGTAGCCCGGGTGACACTCGCACTTGTAGTGTCCGGGCACGTTGGAGCAGGTGCCACCGTCCCCGCACACGTCACCCTTGGCGCACTCATCGATGTCTGCGGGGACACGAGGGGGTCACCGGCCCTGTCACCAACCCCGGGCAATGTCCCCAACCCCAGACAGTGTCCCCAACCCCGTCCCATGTCCTCATCCTTGTCCCCTGTCCCCAGTCCTGTTCCCACCCCTGTCCCCTGTCCCCAACCCCAGGCAGTGTCCCCAACTCCATCCCATGTCCCCAGACTCGTCCCCAACCCTGTCCTCAAGCTTGTCCCCTGTCCCTCACCCTGGGCAGTGTCCCCAAGGCTGTCTCATGTCCCCAACCCCAGCCAGTGTCCCCAGCCCTGTCCCTTGTCCCCAACCCCGGGAAGTGTCCCCAAACCTGTCCTGTACCCCCAGCCCCATCCCATGTTCCCAATACTGTCCCCAACGCCATCCCATGTCCCCAACCCTGTTCCCAAACATGTCCCAACCCTGTACCCTGTCCCCAACCCCTTCCCATGTCCTCAACTCTGTCCCCAACCCTATGCACTGCCCCAACCTCCCACTCCATGTCCCCAACCCTGTGCCATGTTCCTTGTCCCCATGTCCCCTGTGTCCCTTGTCCCCATCCCCCTGTCCCCCCCGGTACCTGCACAGGTGCGCAGTCCCTTGTGCAGGCGCAGTTGGAAGCCGCGGTGACAGTGACAGGTGTAGGAGCCGCCGGTGTTCATGCACACGCCGCGCCCGGCGCCGCACGGCTCCGCCTCGCACTCGTTCACATCTGTGCGGGTGTGTACAGGTGTGGCACAGGTGTGTGCAGGTGTGTCACCATGTGTCACTGTGTGTCACTGTGTGTGTGACCCCCTTAGCCCTGCACAGCTCCGCCTCGCACTCATTCACATCTGTGCGGGTGTGTGCAGGTGTGTCACAGGTGTGTCACAGGTGTGTCACCGTGTGTGTGACCCTCTGACCTTCCCCCGGTGTCCCCATGTCTGTCTGTCTGTCCGTCCATGTGTCCGTACCGGTGCAGTAGCGGCGCTGGGGGTGCCAGCGGTACCCCGGGAAGCAGAGGCAGCTGTACCCCCCGTGTGTCCGTGTGTCTGTCCCTCTGTCCCTGTGTCTGTCCCCATGTCTGTCTGTCTGTCTGCCCCATGTCCGTGTGTCCATCCCGTGTCCGTGTGTCCATCCCGTGTCCATGTGTCCATCCCGTGTCCGTGTGTCCATCCCGTGTCCGTGTGTCCGTACCGGTGCAGTAGCGGCGCTGGGGGTGCCAGCGGTACCCCGGGAAGCAGAGGCAGCTGTACCCCCCGTGTGTCTGTGTGTCTGTCCCTGTGTCCCTGTGTCTGTCTGTCTGTCTGCCCCGTGTCCGTGTGTCCATCCCGTGTCCGTCTGTCCGTACCGGTGCAGTAGCAGCACTGGGGGTGCCAGCGGTACCCCGGGAAGCAGAGGCAGCTGTACCCCCGTGTGTCTGTGTGTCTGTCCCTGTGTCCCTGTGTCTGTCTGTCTGTCTGCCCCGTGTCCGTGTGTCCATCCCGTGTCCGTGTGTCCATCCCGTGTCCGTGTGTCCGTACCGGTGCAGTAGCGGCGCTGGGGGTGCCAGCGGTACCCCGGGAAGCAGAGGCAGCTGTACCCCCCGTGTGTCCGTGTGTCTGTCCCTGTGTCTGTCCCCATGTCTGTCTGTCCCATGTCCGTGTGTCCATCCCATGTCCGTGTGTCCATCCCGTGTCCGTGTGTCCGTACCGGTGCAGTAGCGGCGCTGGGGGTGCCAGCGGTACCCCGGGAAGCAGAGGCAGCTGTACCCCCCCGGGCCCATCACGCACTCCCCGGGCCCGCAGATGTTCCGGTTCAGTTTGCACTCGTCCGTCTCTGTTGGGGTGGGGGAGGATTTTGGGGTCACCCCGGGACACCTCGGGGGTCCCAAGGGGGTCCCAAAGGGGATTTGGGGGGGTCTAAATGGGATTTGGGGGAAGGGGGGTCCCAGTGAGATTTTGGGGGATCCCAATGGGATTTGGGGGGTCTCAAGGGGATTTGGGGTGTCCCAAAGGAAATTTCAGGATGCTGGAGGGGTCCCCAATGGGATTTGGGGGTGCTGGAGGGGTCCCCAACGAGATTTGGGGGGTCCCAATGGGATCTTGGGGGTTTCAATGGTATTTGGGGAGTCTCAATGTGATTTTGGGGAGTGCCAGAGGGGATTTGGGGATCCCAAAGGAGCTTTGGTGGTGCTGGAGGGGGCCCCAATGGGATCTTGGGGGTGCTGGAGAGGATCCCAATAGGATTTGGGAGGTCTCAATGGGATTTGGGGGTCCCCAATGGGATTTGGGAGGGGTCCCAATGGTATTTGGGGTTGCTGGAGGGGTCCCCAATGTGATTTGGGGGTCCTAATGGGATTTGGGGGTGCTGGAGGGGGTCCCAAGGGGATCTTGAGGGTCGCAATGGGATTTGGGGGTGCTGGAGGGGGTCCCAATGGGATTTGGGGGTGTTGGATAGGGTCCCGATGGGATCTTGGGGGTTCCAATGGGATCTTGGGGTGTTGGGGGATCCCAGCAGAGTCCCGGGGGTCCTGGGGGGATTGAGGGGTCCCGAGGGGATGTTGGGGGGTCCCGGGGGTCTCTCACCGGTGACCTGGGTGGGCGCGATCTCGGCCGCGCTGCGCGTCAGCTGCTCCGGGGGCAGCCGCCAGAGCGGGGCCGGCGTGGGACGGGCCAGGAGCGCTGGGGACAGCGGGGACAGGGCGGGGACAGTGAGGGGACAGGGCGGGGACAGGGCGGGGACAGGGAGGGGACAGGGCGGGGACAGTGTGGGGACAGGGCGGGGACAGGGAGGGGACAGGGCGGGGACAGGGAGGGGACAGGGCGGGGACAGGGCGGGGACAGGGTGGGGACAGGGCGGGGACAGCGCTCCCCGTCCCCGTCCCCATCTCTGCTCCTGTTCCCATTCCTGTCCCCAAACTGTCCCCAACCCCTTCTGGCCGCCATGGGCACGTCCCCTTCTTCATCCTGGTGCGTGTCCCCGTACTGCCCTTGTCCCCCAACTGTCCCCATAAATGTCCCCGAAGTGTGCCCAAACTGTGCCCAAAAAGTCCCCAAGCTGTCCCTATAAATGTCCCTGAAATGTGCCCAAACTGTGCCCAAAATGTTCCCAAACTGTCTCCATAAATGTCCCCAAAGTGCCCCCAAACTGTCCCTGAAGTGTTCCCAAAGTGTCCCAAACTGTCCCTGCCCTGTCTCCAAGCTGTCCCTGCCATGTCCCCCCCGTGTCCCCTCAGTGTCCCCCCATGTCCCCCCCTGTCCCTTACCGGGGTACTGGGGGGGGTCGCTGCTCCCCGGGGGCTGCTCCAGGCCCTGTTCCTCCGAGGGGCTTCCGAACACCGGCAGCTGGGGGGGGGGGCACCATGTCCGTCTGTCTGTCTGTCCCTCTGTCCCCTCTGTCCCCCCTCCCATTCCCCCATACCCTCCCAGCCCCCTCCCCTTCATGCTTGTGCCCCCCAATGTCCCCTCAATGTCCCCTCAATGTCCCCCCCAATGTCCCCTCAATGTCCCCTCAATGTACCCCCAATGTCCCCCCCAATGTCCCCTCAATGTCCCCCCCAATGTTCCCCCATTTCCCCCCCCAATATCCCCCCAAATGTGCCCCCAATGTCGCCTCCCTCCAATGTCCCCCCCAATGTCCCCCTCCCCAATATCCCCCCCAATGCCCCCCCCACAATGTCCCCCTCCCCCCCAGTGTCCCCTCCCCCACTCACCATGGCCGGGGGGGTCCCAGCTGCGGGGGGGGAGGGGGCGCTGAGACCCCAAACTGACCCCCCCACCATGGGGCGGGGGGGGGACACATAAAACAGGGGGGTCAGGGGGGGCTGGGGACATTGGGGGGGTCACAGGGACATGGGGGGGGTCACAGGGGACATTGGGGGGGGGATTGGGACATGGTGGGTATCTGGGGACATTGGGGGGGTTGAGGGACATCGGGGGGCACAGGAGGGACAGGGGACATGGGGGGGCACAGGGACATGGGAGGGGTCACAGGGGACATTGGGGGACCCGAGGTGACATGGGGAGGGGGCGTCACAGGGACATGGCAAGAAGGGGACAAGAGGGGACAAGGACAAGGTGAGGGAGGGGAAGGGGGACACAGGGACAGGGTGGGGGGACATTTTGGGGTCCCGGGTTTGAGGAGGTGGGGGGACATTTTGGGGTCTGGGGGGGGGCATTTTGGGGTCCCGGGTTTGGGGAGGGGATGGGACATTTTGGGATCCGGGGTAGGGGAGAGGGAACATTTTGGGCTCTGGGGGGACAGGACATTTTGGGGATGGGGGGCCATTTTGGGGTCCGGGTTTGAGGAGGGGGATGGGACATTTTGGGGTCCGGGATTGGGGGGATGGGACATTTTGGGGTCCAGGGTTGGTGACCGGGGACATTTTGGGGTCCGGATTTGGGGGTTTGGGAACATTTTGAGGTCCGGGTTTGGGGAGGGGGGCACATTTTGGGGATGGGGGACATTTTGGGCTCCAGATTTGGGTGTTGGGATATTTTGGGCTCCGTATTTAGGTTGGGGGGGACATTTTAGGGTCCGTATTTGGGTCTGGGGTCCGTGCCCCACCTGGCGGCGGGGCCGCGTCGGGCGGCGCGGGGCTGGGGGCGGGCGGGGGGGGTCGCGGGGGGGTCCCGTCGGGGTGGATGTGCAGCGTGAAGTCGCTCTCGCCCTGGATGGTGAGGGTCTGGTGCGAGGTCAGCACGTGGTACCCCTTCCCCGCCGGGCAGATGGCCTTGAACGCGGCTGGGGGGGCACGGGGGGGGGTCAGGGGGCACCCCCAAACCGGGATGGGACCCCCAGGACCGAGATGGGACCCCCAGACCAAGGTAGGACCCCCCCCAGACCGGGATAGAGCACCCCGAACTGCCCTGGGACCCCCCCCCGGCTCCCCCCCAATCCCCTGAATGTATCCACTGGGTGGGAAGGGCTCGGCGACCCCAGACCCACTGGGGAGGATTTGGGGGGGTCAGACGGCACCCCCAAACCGGGATGGGACCCCCCAGGACCGGGATGGGACCCCCAGACCAAGGTAGGACCCCCCCAGACCGGGATAGAGCACCCCGAACTGCCCTGGGACCCCCCCGGCTCCCCCCCAATCCCCTGAATGTATCCACTGGGTGGGAAGGGTTCAGCGACCCCAGACCCACTGGGGAGGATTTGGGGGGGGTCAGAGGGCACCCCCAAACCGGGATGGGACCCCCAGGACCGAGATGGGACCCCCCCAAGCTCTCCCCAATCCCTGAATGCGGTCATGGCTCTCCCTGCATGGGGAGGGCCCAGAGACCCCAGACCCACCGAGGGGATTGGGGAGGTACCAGGGGGTCCCAAGCTGCTCCCACCCCCACAAAACAGCGCTGTTGGGGTGGCAGCGACCCCCCCAAAACCCCCCAGACCAAAAAACTGGCACTGTCAGGGGCAGAGACCACCCCCAAAGACCCCCAGACCCCCCCATACCCCATTCCCATATCAGGGAGTGAAGCCCCCCCAGACTCCCCCAAATCCCCTCATACCAGTTCCATTGGGGGGTAGCGCCCCCCAGCCCCCCCATACCGGTTCCATCAGGAGGTGAAGCCCCCCCAGAACCCCCCCCAGACCCCCTGTACCAATTCCATTGGGGGCACAGCACTGTCAGCAGCCCCCCAGACCCCCCCAAAGCCCCCCCAAACCGCCTCGTACCGGTTCAATCTGGGGGTGCAGACCCCCCCAGCCCCCCCCCCATTACCGGTTCCGTCGGGGGGGCAGCGCTGGCAGCGCCCCCCCCAGGCCTTGCCCACGCTGCAGCAGCAGGTGCGCCGCGTCAGGCGCGTGGGCAGCGGGTGCTGGCACTGCTGCGAGCCCGAGACCAGGCGGAAACACAGCCCGCGCTCCTCGCCCGGCTCCGCTGGGGGAATGGAACCATCAGAGACCCCTCCCCAAAATACCCAGAGACCCCTCCTCAAAAATACCCGGGACACTCAGAGACCCCTCCCCAAAATACCCAGAGACCGCAGAGACCCCTCCCCAAAATAGCCAGAGACCCCTCTTCAAAATACCCCGGGACCAGGCGGAAACACAGACCGCGCTCCTCGCCTGGCTCCGCTGGGGAGGGGATGGAGCCTCAGAGACCCCTCCCCAAAATACCCAGAGACCGCAGAGACCCCTCCCCAAAATACCCAGAGACTCCTCCCCAAAATACCCCAGAGACCCCTCCCCAAAATACCCCAGAGACCCCAGAGACCCCTCCCAAAATAACCCAAAATACCCCAGAGACCCCTCCCCAAAATACCCAGAGACCACAGAGACCCTCCCCAAATACCCCAGAGACCCCTCCCCAAAATAACCCAAAATACCCAGAGACTCCTCCCCAAAATAGCCAGAGACCCCTCTTCAAAATACCCCGGGACCAGGCAGAAACACAGACCCCGCTCCTCGCCTGGCTCCGCTGGGGGGCATGGGACCATCAGAGACCCCTCCCCAAAATAACCCAGAGACCCTTCCCCAAAATACCCAGAGACCCCTCCCCAAAATACCCCAGAGACCGCAGAGACCCCTCCCCAAAATACCCCAGAGACCAGGCGGAAACACAGACCGTGCTCCTCGCCCGGCTCCACTGGGGGAATGGAACCATCAGAGACCCCTCCCCAAAATACCCCAAAATACCCCAGAGACCCCTGCCCAAAATACCCAGAGACCGCAGAGACCCCTCCCCAAAATACCCCAGAGACTCCTCCCCAAAATAGCCAGAGACCCCTCTTCAAAATACCCCGGGACCAGGCAGAAACACAGACCCTGCTCCTCGCCTGGCTCCGCTGGGGGGCATGGGACCATCAGAGACCCCTCCCCAAAATAACCCAGAGACCCCTCCCCAAAATATCCCAAAATACCCAGAGACCCCTCCTCAAAATAACCCATAAACCCCCCCCAGAACCCCCCTGTGCCCCCCTTATGCAGGCACTGGCTCCGGGAGGGCGCCAGGACCCCCCCCAGAACCACCCCAGGACCCCCATGCCCCCTCCCAGACCCTCCCAGAACCCCCCAGACCCCTCAGGACCCCCCAAACCCCCCCAAACCCGCCCATGTCCCCCCTTACGCAGGCACTGGCTCCGGGAGGGCCCCAGCACGTGCCCGGCCGAGCAGGAGCAGCGGAAGCTGCCCTGGGTGTTGCGGCACTCGCCGGGCTGGCACACGCCGGGCAGGGCACACTCGTTAATGTCTGCACAGGTAAGGGCACACCTGAGCCAGGTATGGCACACCTGGGACAGGTATGGCACACCTGGGACAGGTATGGCACATCTGGGACAGGTATGGCATGGGTATGGCACATCTGGGACAGGTATGGCACACCTGGGACAGGAATGGCACGGGTATGGAACACCTGGGCTGGGTATGGCACATCTGAGCCAGGTATGGCACACCTGAGCCAGGTGTGGCATGGGTGTGGCACAGGAAGAACACACCTGGCACAGGTATGGCACAGGTGTATGGGCATGGCACAGGTGTGATACAGGTGTGGCACAGGTTTGGCACAGGTAGAACACACCTGGCACAGGTGTGATACAGGTAGGTGTGATATGGATGTGATACGGGTGTGATACAGGTGTGGTACAGGTGTGATACAGGTGTGATATGGGTGTGATATGGGTGTGGCACAGGTGTGGCACAGGTAGAACACACCTGGCACAGGTGTGACACAGGTGTGATACAGGTAGAACACACCTGGCACAGATGTACAGGTATGGCACAGGTGTATGGGCATGGCACAGGTGTGATACAGGTGTGCAGGTGTGGCACAGGTAGAACACACCTGGCACAGATGTATGGGTGTGGCACAAGTGTGATACAGGTGTCACACAGGTGTGAACACACCTGACCTCCCACACACTCCCTTGGCCATGTGCCAGCCCCTTGCACACCTGTTGCACACTCACGTGTGTCGCCCCACCCCCTGTGCCCCCCACCCCTCATTCCCCACACAAAACCCCCCCAGGACCCTCCAGACTCCCCCAGGAACCCGTTCAGGACCCCCCCAAAACCCCCAAGACCCCCCAAAAGCCCCCAGACCCCCCCGAGCCCCCTACCCTGGCAGTGGGAGCTGTTGAGCCGTTTGTAGCCCTGGGGGCAGTCGCCCCCCCCGCGCTCCCCCCGCGACGCCTTCGGGGACCCCGAACCTGAAACAGCCCCGAGACCCCCCCGGGTCACCCCCAGAAACGGGGGGGGCACCGGGGGAGGGGGTTTGGACCCCATTTTGGGGGGGGGGGGGCTCGGTTTTAGGCTGGGGGAGTTTTGGAAGGGTCTTGGGGGGACCTGGGGGGGTTCTGGGGGTGTTTAGGGGGTCCTGGGGGTTCTTGGGGGGGGTTCTGGGAGGGTCTGTGGGGGTTTTGGGGGGTCTTGGGGGGGTCTGGGGGGTTTGGGGGGTCTGGGGGTGTTTGGGGGGGTTCCTGGGGGAGTCTGGGGTCATTCTGAGAAGTTCTGGGGGGTCCTGGGGGAGTTTTGGGGGGTCCTGGAGGGGTCTGGAGGGATTTTAGAGGATCTTGGGGAGTTGTGGGGGGATTTTAGGAGGTTCTTGGGGGGATCTGGGGGGTCCTGGGGGTTCAGGGTGGGTTCTTGGGAGGATTTTGGGGGGGCCTTGGGGAGTTCTGGGGAAATCCTGGGGGGTTCTTGGGGGGGTCTGGAGGGATCCTGGGTGGTCCTGGAGGGTCTGGGGGGGTTTTAGGGGGTCTTGGGAGGTTCTAGGGGGATTTGGGGGGGTCCTGGGGGATTCCTGGGGGGGTCTGGGGTCGTTCTGAGAAGGTCTAGAGGAGTTTGGGGGAACCTGGGGGGGGTCTAGGGATATTTTGGGGGGGTCTGGGGGTATTTTGGGGGGTTCAGGGAGGTTGTGGGGGGGTCCCTGACCAATGTGGGGGGGGGGGGGGTCCCGGGGTGGGGGTTCCCCTCTCACCCTGCTGCAGGTGGGGACATTTGTGACATTTGCTCTGTCCCCAGGCGCTGCCGATGCTGCCGCAGCAATCCTCGAGCTTGGTGAGCCCGGGCAGGGGGTTACTGCCGCACTGGGGGGGGGCACGGGGGGGGTCAGCGCCCCAAAACACCCTCGGGAACCCCAAAATACCCCTGAGAAACCAAACCCACCCCAAAAATATCCCCGGGAATGGAAACCCAGCCCAAAATACCCCAGGGAACACAAACCCACCCCCCAAAATACCCCTGAAAATCCAAACCCACCCCAAAATACCCCAGGGGACCCAAATCCACCCAAAAATATCCCAGGGAACCCAAATCCCACCTCAAAACAACCCCGAGACCCCAAATCCATCCCAAAATACCCCTGAGAATCCAAACCCACCCCAAAATACCCCAGGGGACCCAAATCCATCCCCAAATACCCCCGGGAATCCAATACCACCCCAAAACACCCGAAGACACCGCCGAGACCCCAAACCCATCCCAAAATACCCCAGGGAACCTAAAATCCATCCCAAATTACCCCTGGGAATGCAAATCCCACCCCAAAATATCCCTGGGGATCCAAATCCCACCCCAAAATATCCCAGGGGATCCAAATTCCACCCCAAAATATCCCTGGGAATGCAAATCCCACCCCAAATATCCCTGGAATGGAAATCCCACCCCAAAATATCCCTGGGAATGCAAATTCCACCCCAAAACGCCCCCGAGACCCCAAATAAACCCCAAAAGACCCCGGAGAATGCAAATTCCAACCCAAAACACCCCCAAACCCCCCAAATCCCCCCAAAACTCCCACCCCCCGATCCCCTAAATGTCCCGGGACCCCCAAATTCCCACCCCCCTCCTCACCAAGTGCTTGGGCAGTCAGAACCTGGGGAGGGGGCGCTGCAGTACTGGGGGGGGTAAGCACCCTAAAACCCCCCAAAACACCCCTAAATCACCCCAAAACTCGGGGGTTCCGACCCCCTCGAACCCCTGAACACCCCCCGGGACCCCCAAATTCCCGCCCCCCCCCCTCACCGAGTGCTTGGGCAGGGTGTCCTGGAAGCAGCGGCCCAGCGGTTTGTGGGTGTGGGGCCGGGGGGGCGCGGGGGGTTTGCTGCCCGCGGGGTGCGCCAGGAGCCCCCCCCCGGCCCGGGGAGCCCCCTCGGGGGGGCGCGGCTCGATGCGGTGAACCTGCACCGAGGCCTCGGGGGGGTGATGGACCCGCACGTTCACCAGGGGAGGGGGCACCTGGGCTGGGGGGGGGGACAGGGAGATGGGATCCAACCGAAGCACGAAATTGGGGACCCCCCCGAACCCCGAAATCTGGGAGCCCTCGAACCCAAAATCTGGGACACGGGACCCCCCCAAACCCCAAAATCCGAGACCCCCTGAACACCGAAATCCACGACCCCCCAAACCCCGAAATCCGGGACCTGGGACCCCCCCGAACCCCGAAATCCGGGAGCCCTCGAACCCAAAAATCTGGGACACGGGACCCCCCAAACTCCAGAACTCGGCACCCTGGGACCCCCCCGAACCCCAAAATCCGAGACCCCTGAACACCGAAATCCACGACCCCCCAAACCCCGAAATCCGGGACCTGGGACCCCCCCGAACCCCGAAATCCGGGAGCCCTCGAACCCCAAAATCTGGGACACGGGACCCCCCAAACCCCAAAATCCGAGACCCCCTGAACCCCGAAATCCAGGACCCCCCAGAACTCCAAAATCCGGGACCCGAGAAGCCCCGAACCCAAAACCCGGGACCCCCCAAAACCCGGCACCTGGGACCCCCCCGAACCCCAAAATCCGGCACCCCGGCACCCCCTCCCCGAGCCCCAAAATCCGGGACCCACAAAGTCCCAAAATCCGGGACCCCCCAAACCCCAAAATCCGGGACCCCAGGGTCCTCTGAATCCCAAAATTCGGCACCCCCAGCCCCGCAAAGCCCTGAGCCCCCCCAAAATCTTCGAGCCCCCCAAACCCCCCGAACCTCCCGAACCTCTCGAGACCCCCAAACCCCTGAACCCCCTCAAACCCCCCGAGCCCCCCAAACTCCCCATGGCCCCCAACCCTCTGAACCCCCCCAGACCCCTGAGCTCCCCCAAACTTCCCGAACCTCCCAAACCTCCCGAACCCCCCAACCCCTCTGAACCCCCCCAAACCCCCCGAGCCCCCCAAACCCCCCGAGCCCCCCAAACCCCCCCATTTACCTTCAGCCGAGTGGTGCCCCGGCCCCAGGGGCACGACGAAGGTGGCGTGGCTGACGTGCCCCCCCCCGTGGCCCCCCCCGTGCCCCCCCCCCCCATGAGCAGCCCCCGGGGGGGGCTCGGGGGGCGCCGCCGCCCCCGGCCCATCGGCGATGACCTGCACGGCGTAAACGGCGACCTTGGAGCCGGGGGCGGGCTCGGGGGGGGCGTCGGGGGGCGCGGGGGGGGGCGGAGGGGGGGGTCCGGCCCCGCCCCCTCCCGTCCGAGCCCCGCCCCCGGCCGCGGGCACCTGGCAGAAGCGGCCGGTGAAGTTGGGGGGGCACAGGCAGTGGGAGCGGGAGCTGCACTGGCCGCCGTTCATGCAGGGCAGGGGGCACACCACTGCGGGGGGGGGGAGAGAGGTGAGACCCCCGGAGGGACCCCCCAATTCACCGAGACCCCCGGAGGGGACCCCCGAGTTACCCTGAGAGTCCCGGAGGGACCCCCGAATTCACCGAGACCCCCGGAGGGACCCCCGAATTACCCTGAGACCCCCGGAGGGACCCCCCAATTCACCGAGACCCCCGGAGGGACCCCCCAATTGCCCTGAGACCCCCGGAGGGACCCCCCAATTCACCGAGACCCCAGAGTGCCCTCAAATATCTTGAGAGCATCCTGAGACCCTCGGAGTGACCCCTGAATTCCCCTGAGACCCCCGGAGGGACCCCCGAATTCCCCTGAGACCCCCGGAGGGACCCCCGAATTGCCCTGAGAGCCCTGAAGAGCCTCTGAGACCCCCGGAGTGCCCTCAGATTCCCCTGAGACCCCCGGATTATTCCCCAAATGGTCTGAAGCCCTAAATCCTCTGGGACCCCCTGAAAGCTCTGAGACCCCCCGGGGCATCCCCAAATATCCTGGGGAGACCCCTGGAGTGCCCCCAAATCCTCTGGGACCCTCTGAGACCCCTGCGTGACCCCCAAATTCCCCTGAGAGCCCTGAGACCCCCGGAGCACCCCCAAATCCTCTGAGTCACCCGGGGACCCCCTGAGGGCCTCCAAATTCCCCCGGGACCCCCCAAAACGCCCCCAAATTCCCCCAGAGACCCCCTGAGCCCCCCCAGGTCCCTCTGTCCCCTTGGTGCCACCCAGGTCCCGGTGCCATCACAGCCCCATCCCCGCTGTCCCCATTGCTGTCCCCACCTTGGCCCTGTCCCCCCTTCATCACAGTCCGGTGCTGTCCCCACACCTGAGCCTTCCCTGTCACCGTGTCCCCATCCCCGTGTCCCCATACCCGTGTCCCCATCCCCGTCACCGTGTCCCTGTGTGTCCCTGTCCCAGTGTCCCCATCCTTGTCCCCGTCCCCTCATCCCCATCCCGGTGTCCCCATGCCTGTCCTTGTGTCACCATCCCCATGTCCCCATCCCCATCGCCGTGTCCCCGTGTGTCCCTGTCCCAGTGTCCCCATCCTTGTCCCCGTGTCACCATCCCAGTGTTCCCATCCCCGTCCCAGTGTCCCCATCCTTGTCCCCATCCCCATGTCCCCATCCCCGTCACCGTGTCCCCCTGTGTCCCTGTCCCAGTGTCCCCATCCTTGTCCCCGTGTCACCATCCCCGTCCCCGTGTCCCCGTGTGTCCCTGTCCCAGTGTCCCAGTGCCACTCACCCACTCAGAGGCCAGAACTGGTCATGATGTCCCCATTGCTGTCCCCATCCGTGTGTCCCCATCCCTGTCCCCGTGTCACTCACCCACTCAGAAGCCAGAGCCGGTCAGGGTGTCCCCATGTCTGTCCCAGTGTCCCCATCCCTGTCCCCGTGTCCCCATGTCTGTCTCGGTGTCCCCATTGCTGTCCCTGTCCTCACCTTGGCCCTGTCCCATCCTCATCACAGTCCCAGTGCTGTCCCAGCGCTGTCCCCACACCTGAGCCATCCCTGTCCCTGTGTCCCCATCCCTGTCCTGGTGTCTCTCACCCACTCAGAAGCCAGAGCTGGTAAGGGTGTCCCTGTCCTCGTGTCCCCATCCCTGTCCCCGTGTCCCCATCCCGGTGCCACTCACGCACTCGGAAGCCAGAGCCGGTCAGGGTGTCCCTGTCCCCATGGCTGTCCCGGTGTCCCCCTAACTGTTCCCATCCCTGTCCCGGTATCCCCACGGCTGTCCCCGTGTCCCCGTCCCCATGGTTGTCCCCGTGTCCCCATCCCTGTCCCGGTGCCACTCACCCACTCGGAAGCCAGAGCCGGTCAGCGTGTCCCTGTCCCCATGGCCGTTCCCATCTCTGTCCCGGTGTCCCCACGGCCGTTCCCCTGGCTGTCCCGGTGTCCCCATGGCTGTCCCCGTGTCCCCGTCCCTGTCCCCCGGTGCCACTCACCCACTCGGAAGCCGGAGCCGGTCAGCGTGTCGGCCGCGTGCCCGTTCTCTCCGATCAGGGTCATGTTGGAGCCGGGCTGGCACGAGTCGCGGCACAGCCCCTTCAGACACGTCCTCCGGCAGATCAGGGGGGCGAAGACCACCTTGAAGCGCTCCCGGGCCACGGCCGCGCCCCCCCCGCGCCCCCCCAGCGCCGCCAGCGCCGCCAGCACCGCCCAGAGCCCCCCCAAGCTCCACATGCTGCCCCCGAGACCCCCGCGACCCCCGCCCGGACCCCGCGCCCACCGAGGGCTCCGATCCCTCGGTGGGGGGGGGGTCCCGGCCGCTGGAGACCCCTCGGGGGGGCTCCCGGAGCCTCTCAAGCGTCCCGTCCGCCCCTCGGGATGGAAGGGGGGGGTCCCGTCTGTCTGTCTGTCTGTCTGTCTGTCTGTCCCCTCTCCAGCCGCGCCGCCCAGCCCGGAGAGAGAGGCCGAGGGGTCCCTTTTGGGGAGGGGGGTTCCCCTTTTGTGGGGAGGGGGTGTCCCGCAGAGGCCTGGCGGGTGCGGGGGCGCCCCCCCGGGGGTGTCCCGGGTGTTTCTGGGGGGATCCCGCCGGGCTCGCGCGGTCCCGCGGCCGCCTGGGATGGCGCTGGGATTGAGGGGGGGGGGGGGGCGGGGGCCGGGCCCTGGGGCCGCTCCAGGAATTGGGGGGGGGGGCGGGGGGGGGGGGGGGGGGGAGGAGCCCGGAGGGCCGGGCCGGTTCCAGCGGCGGGACGGGGTGGGTCGGGCCGGAACCCCCCCAAAAACTCCCCCAAAAACTCTCGGGATCCCCCTAAAAACTCTCAGGGTTTGTCCCATGAGGGGGTTTGGGGGTGGGAATTCCCTGGAGCCCCCCCAGGATGGGGTATGGGGGTGCTGGAGCCCCCCCCAAACTGCTGAGACCACCCATGGGGGGGGGGGGGTGCGGTCCGCTGGAACAACTGAGACCCCCTCCTCCCAAAAGGGAAACGGAGACCCCCCAAAACTACTGGGGCAAGATGGAGCCCCCCAAACCCCCGAATCTCCCCAAAACCACAACACTGGGGTGGGGGGAGATGGGACCCCCAAACTGGGACCCCCCCAAAGTAGAAAGGACCCCCCCAAAAAGCGCTGGGACCCCCAGGATGAGGATGGGGGCAAACGGGAGGCCCCCCCAACGCCCAGAGTGCCCCTCCAAGGGGGGGGTGGGACCCCCAAACACAGCGACCCCTCCCCATTTTGGGCCCCCCCAGGTCAGGACGAGGCGCCCGCGGCAGTTTTGGGGTCTCGGGAGTTTTTATTTGGTCACGGGCGCCCCCCGAAGCTCCCGGGACCCCCGTCCAGTGTCGGGACCGCCCGGGGGCGGGGCTTCAGCGCGCCCACCAATCAGGGCGGAGCTTCCTGGTTTGCCCCAGGAGGGGGGCGTGGTTTCCTGCCGTAAGGCCCCGCCCAGGAGGGGCGGGGCTTTTTTGTAATGCCCTTTGCATGGACCAATGGCGCGCCAGCGTGGGCGGGGCTTCCGCCTCGCAGCTGTCAATCACAGCACGGTGGGGCGTGGCCTGCGACGCGGGAGGGGCTTGCTGCTGTCAATCCGTCCTTCGCGGCCGCTCATTGGTCGCCGGAGGGTGGCTGGGGCGGGTCCAAAGCGCTGCGGGCGCTCTCATTGGTCGGTGAAGGGATCTCGGGGGCGGGGCTCGGCGGGGGGCGGGGCCTTGCGAGGCCCCGCGGACACGAAGCTCCAGGGATCGATGCGGGGGCGGAGCGGGGAGGGGCGGGGCCGGGCGGGGCCTGTGGGGAAGGGCGGGGCTTGGGGGGACGAAGCGATCGCCCCCCATCCCCAAAACTGCTCCACGACCCCCCAAAACTGCCCCAGGACCCCCCGTTAGTGCCCCCACTGCCCCCTGAACCCCATCAGGACCCCAAAACTGCCCTGCAACCCCCAAAATTGCCCTGAGAACCCCCAGAACACCTCATCAGTGCCTCCACTGCCCCCTGAAACCCCCAGAACCCCAGAACTGCCCCAGGATCCCCCCAAACTGCCCTCTGACCCCCCAGAACATCCCATCAGTGCCCCCATTACCCTCTGAAACCCCCCAGAACCCCAAAACTGCCCCAGAACCCCCCCCAGTCCCACTTACCCCACTCGGGGGTCCCGGCTGGGCTCAGCTCGCGGGGTCTCCGAGCCCCCCGGGGTGACGGCTGCAGCCCCAGCTCGGGGGTCCCGGGGGTCCGGGCACGACGTGGCTCAGGGGTCCCGGGGGTTCCGGGGGTCCGGGCACGGCCCAGCTCGGGGGTCCCGGGGGTCCCGGGGGTCCTGGCTCCTCCCCCTTGCTCAGGGGTCCAGGACCAATTCAGCTCCAGGGTCTTGGGGGTCCGGGCTGGCCTCAGCTCGGGGGTCCCGGGGGTCTTGGGGGTCCCGGGGGTCCGGATTCCGCTGGGATCGGGGGACCCGGGTGTCCGGGCTCGCCCCTGCTCGGGGGTCCCGGGGGTCCGGACCCTGCTGGGATTGGGGGATCCGGGGGTCCCGGGGGTCTGGACCCCACTCAGCTCGGGGGTCCCAGGGCTCCGGGCTTGACTCGGCTCGGGGGTCCTGGGGGTCCCGCTGGGCTCGGGGGTCCCGGGGGTCCTTGCTCGGCTCGGCTCGGGGGTCCCGGGGGTCCCGGGGCTCCAGGCCCGCCCGGTCTCGGGGGTCCCGGGTGACTCGGGGGACCCCAGGTTTCGCTCCCAGCGTCGCGGGGAGAGGCGCAGCAGCCCCGGCGAGGGCGGGGGGCTTCGGGGGGATTCGGGGGGCGCCAGCTCCCGGCCCAGCCCCAGCGAGGCCAGCAGGGCCGAGCCCTTGAGCAGCGCCCGCCGCAGCAGCCGGGGGGTCCCGCCCCGAGACCCCCGACCCTCCTCGGCCTCCGGGGGGGGCCCGGCCTCGCCTGCGGGACACGGCGGGGTCAGCGTGGGGAGGGGGCTGCGGGGGGTGGAAGGGTGATCGGGGGGGTCCCGGGTGTGGGGAGGGGTCCCAGGTGTTTGGGGAGGGGTCCCAGATATCCATAGGGGGTGTTCCAGGTGTTTAGGGGGGGTTCCCAGGTGTTTGGGGAGGGGTCCCAGGTGTCCATAGAGGATGTTCCAGGTGTTCAGAGGGGTCCCAGATGTTTGGGGAGGGGTCCCAGGTGTTTGGGGAGGGGTCTCAAGTGTATTGGGGGGTGGTCCCAGGTGCGATGGGGGGGTTCCCAGGTGTTTGGGGGGGGTCCCAGGTGCAACGGGGGGGTTCCCAGGTGTTTGGGGAGGGGTCCCAAGTGTTGAGAAGGGGTCCCAGGTGTTGGGGAAGGATCCTCAGGGGGGTGTCCCAGGTGTTGGGGAGGGGTCCAAAATATTGGGGAAGGGTCCTCAGGGGTGCACCCCCCCCCCTCAGCCCCAAGCCCCCAGACCCACCATTGGGGGAGGCGTCCCCCGGGCTCAGCTCCTCCGTGTCCAGGTACCAGGTGGTCTCATCGGGGCGCAGGCGGCGCCTGGGGGGGACACCCGAAGGTCCGGGGGGGGGTCCCGGTGTGCAAAGACCCCTCCCCAAATTCCCAAAATGGTGGGGGTGGGGACACTCACCTGCCATTGAGGGCACTGCCCCGACCCCCACGGCCCCGCGGTGGCTCCTCCTCTTCCTCGGGCTCCACTGGGGACACAAAGTGGGGGACACGGGGTCAGGGGGGGTCACCGGGGGGTCATGTCACCGCCCCGCCCCCCGGGGATGACGTCACTCACGCTGGATGGCGCG
This sequence comes from Zonotrichia leucophrys gambelii, assembly GCF_028769735.1. NCBI lineage: Eukaryota > Metazoa > Chordata > Aves > Passeriformes > Passerellidae > Zonotrichia > Zonotrichia leucophrys. Next base: position 610,305 of record NW_026992239.1, read on the forward strand.
CAGGCGCGGGAAGGGCGGGGATTCCCCCGGGCCATCCTGGGGGTCGTGGCTCCGGGGGTCTCCCCCAGGGGATGCCTGGACGGTCAGGCGGTGCTTGAAATCTGGGGAGGGGGCCAAGGTCAGGAGAGCCCCAAAAATCCCCCCAGAAAAACCCCCCAAAAAGCACCCACACATCCTCCAGCACCCCAAAATCCCCAGAGCCCCAAAGCCCACTGGCTCCTTCAGGATCCCCAAATCCCCGGGACCCCCAACACCTCCCAAAGCTCCCCAAAGACCCCTGGCTTCTTGAGGACCCCCAAATCCCCTGGAGCCCCAAAGCTCCCAACAACTTCTGCTCCCCCCAAGACCTCCCCAAGTCCCTCAGGAGCCCCAAATTCTCTGGGCCCTCAAATCCCCCTGATTCCCTCAAGACCCCCAGATCCCCTGGACCACCAAAGCTCCCAACATCCCCCAAAGCTCCCCAAGCCCCCCAAATCCCTCAGGACCCCCAAAGCCCCCTGGCTCCCTCAAGACCCCTAAATTCCCTGCACCCCCAAATCCCCCAAGACCCCTCAGAACCCTCCAAACCCTCAATCCCCCCCTTCTCCCCCAAAACCCCAACACGCCCTAAAGCCCCCAACACCCTCCGAATCCCCCAGCCCCATTTTCCCCCACCCTGCGGCATCCCGATGAGATCCGCCGGTTTCCGTGGCCTCCTGAAGGGGGGTCTGCGTCTCTTGGGGGCCGGGGGGGGCCGGGGGGGCCCCCTGAGCATGAGGCTGAGCTCCCGCTCCAGCACCTCGAGCTCCCGGCGCGCCACGGCGGCCTCGCGCTGCCGCAGCGCCTCGGCCTGGGAGCGCTGGGCCCGCGACGCCCTGGCCACGGCCTCCTCCCGGCTGCGCAGCTCCTGGGGCGGCGGGGACAGTGGGGGCACGGTGGGTGATGGGACAATGGGGACAATGGGACAGTAGGGCGATGGGGTGATGGGGTGATCAGACAATGGGGACAGTGGGACAATGGGGACAGTTGGGACAGTGGGGACAATGGGGTGATGGGGACAACGGGTGGTGGGGGCGATGGGACAGTGGGGACAGTCGGGTGATGGGGCAATGGGGACAGTAGGATAAGGGGACAATGGGGCGATGGGGACAATGGGGACAATGAGGACAATGGGACAATGGGGACAGCAGGACAATGGGGTGATGGGGGTGATCAGGACAATGGGGACAGTGGGGACAGTGGGGTGATGGGGGTGATCAGGACAATGGGGACAGTGGGGATAATAGGGACAATGGGGACAGTGGGGGTGATGGGGGTGATCAGGACAATGGGGACAGTGGGGACAATGGGGAGAATGGGGTGATGGAGACAATGGGGACAATGGGAGTGATGGGGACAATGGGGACAATGGGGACAATGGGGACAATGGGGTGATGGGGACAATGGGGACAATGGGGACAGTGGGGACAATGGGGTGATGGGGACAATGAGGACAGTGGGGATAATGGGGTGATGGGGACAGTGGGGATAATAGGGACAATGGGGACAATGGGGACAATGGGGACAATGGGGTGATGGGGGTGATCAGGACAATGGGGGCGATGAGGACAATGGGGAGAATGGGGTGATGGAGACAATGGGGACAATGGGGTGATGGGGACAATAGAGACAGTGGGGTGATGGGAGTGATGGGGACAATGGGGACAGTAGGACAATGGGACAATGGGGTGATGGAGACAATGGGACAATGGGTGATGGGGACAGTGTGGACAGTGGGAGTGATGGGGTGATCGGACAATGGGTCATGGGACAAGGGAACAATGGGGTCATGGGGACAATGGGGTGATGGGGACAGTGGGGTGACAGCAGAGTCAATGGGGAGGAGTTTGGGGGTCCCACAGGGGAGTTGGGGGGGGGGGGCCTGGGCTGGTGAAGGGGTCCAAGGGGGTCTGGGGGTGTCCCTGGACGGGTGCTAAGGGCTGGGGGATCCAGGTGTTGGGGAGGGGTCCCAGGTGTTAATGGGTACAGCTCTAGGTGTTTGGGGAGGGGTCCCAAGTGTTTGGAGGGGTCCCAGGTGCTCAGAGGAGGTGCCCCAGGAATTAGGGGAGGGGTCCCAGGAGTTTTGGGGGTGTCCCAGGTTCTCAGGGGGATACCCCAGGAATTAGGGGAGGGGTCCCAGGAGTTTTGGGGATGTCCCAGGTTCTCAGGGGGATACCCCAGGAATTTGGGGAGGGGTCCCCACCTTCTCGCGGGCCCGCAGCTCGTCGAAGAGCCCCTGGATCTCGCGGCGCCACGACTCCTGCAGCGAGTGGAAGGACTCGGGGGGCCCCAGCCCCCCCGGCTCCAGCCCCCCCAGGCGCCGCAGGATGGTCCCGAAGCCCGGCCGCCGGTGGGGGTCCTGCTCCCAGCAGGCTGGGGAGGGGAATTGGGGGGCTTGGGGGGGGCTCCCGAGGGACCCCCACAGCCCACAGGTACCCCCCACAACCCCTCACCACCACAGGGATCCGAGCAACCCCAAACTCCCGAGTACCCCAATATCCACAAACCCCCAACCTCTCTGATTGCCTACGACCCCCAAGCCCCCCCATACCTGCCATGAGCTTGGGGGTGCTCCTGAGGGACCTCCACACCCCACAGGGACCCCCACAACCCCTCACCACCACAGGGATCCGAGCAACCCCAAACTCCCGAGTACCCCAATATCCACAAACCCCCAACCTCTCTGATTCCCCACGACCCCCCCAAAACCCCCCAAGCCCCCCAATACCTGCCATGAGCTTGGGGGGGCTCCTGAGGGACCCCCACAGCCCACAGCGACCCCACAGGTACCCCCCATAACCCCTCAGCAACCCCAACTTCCTGCGGACCCCAATATCCACAAACCCCCAACCTCTCTGATTCCCCACGACCCCCCAAATCCCCCCAAGCCCCCCAATATCTGCCATGAGCTTGGGGGGGCTCCTGAGGGACCCCCACACCCCACAGGGACCCCCCATAACCCCTCAGCACCCCCAAACTCCTGCAGACCCCAATATCCACAAACCCCCAACCCCTCTGATTCCCCACGACCCCCCAAATCCCCCCAGGACCCCCCAGCCCCCCCAAACCCCCCAAGACCCCCGTACCTGCCATGAGCTGGGCGAAGGGCGGGGGGCAGGTGGACGGGATGGGCAGGGTCAGTTTGTTCACGGCCACCCCATAAGCCACGGCCAGGCCGTCAATGCCCCGGTACGGCACCTCCCCGGTCAGCAGCTCCCACAGCAGCACCCCATAACTTTGGGGGGGACAAAAATGGGGTCAGAGCCCCCAAAACCACCCCACAACTCTGCAGGTGACCCCCATAAACCACCCAAAGCTGCAGCTCTCAAATGGGCACCCCAAATCCTCCATGGGCATCCCCAAAGCTCCTCGGTCAGCAGCTCCCACAGCAGCACCCCATAACTTTGGGGGGGACAAAAATGGGGTCAGACCCCCCAAAACCACCCCACAACTCTCCCATAAACCAACCAAAGCTGCAGCTATGTGACCCCACAAATGGGGCACCCCAAATCCTCTATGGGCACCCCCAAAGCCACCACAGCACCCTAAACCTGCCAGGGATACCCTAAAGTTACCTGTGGGGTCTCTATGGGGTCCCTGTGGGGTTTCTATGGGGTTCCTATAGGGCAGGGTCTCTATGGGGTCTCTATGAGGTCCCTATGGGGGGTTCCAATGGGGCAGGGTACCTATGGGGTCCCTATGGGGTTTCTATGGGGTCCCTGTTGGAGTCTTTATGGGGTCCCTATGGGGCAGGGTCTCTGTGGGATCACTATGGGGTCCCTACAAGGTCCTTGTGGGGCAGGGTCCCTGTGGGGTCTCTATGGGGTCCCTATGAGGATTCTATGGGGGTCCCTGTGGGGTCTCTGTGAGGTCCCTATGGGGTTTCTATGGGGTTCCTATAGGGCAGGGTCTCTATGGGGTCTCTATGAGGTCCCTATGGGGGGTTCCTATGGGGCAGGGTACCTATGGGGTCCCTATGGGGTTTCTATGGGGGTCCCTATGGGGCAGGGTACATATGGGAAACCCCTATGGGGTTTCTATGAGATCCCTATGGAATCTCTATGGTGTCCTTTACGGGGCACCCCAAAATCCACCCCAAACCCCGATTTCCGCCCCCCAGGACCCCCAGGACCCCTGCCCACCTCCAGACGTCGCTGCCCTTGGAGAAGGTGGATGCCCGGATCACCTCGGGGGCCCCCATAAACCACCCACACCCGCAGCTCTGTGACCCCACAAATGGGGGGGGACCCCAAAATCCACCCTGATTTTCACTCCCCACGCCCCCCCCAGGACCCTGCCCACCTCCACACATCGCTGCCCTTGGAGAAGGCGGATGCCCGGATCACCTCGGGGGCCCCCATAAACCACCCACACCCGCAGCTCTGTGACCCCACAAATGGGGGCACCCCAAAATCCACCCTGATTTTCGCCCCCCCACGCCCCCCCAGGACCCCTGCCCACCTCCAGACGTCGCTGCCCTTGGAGAAGGTGGATGCCCGGATCACCTCGGGCGCCATCCAGGCGTAGGTGCCCGCCGCGCTCATCTTGGTGGTTCGCTGCCACTCGCGGGCCAGCCCGAAGTCGGTGATTTTCAGCGTCTTCCCGCTCACGTCGTCCCCAACCACGGGCTGGGCCAGCAGAACTGGGGGGGGCACGGGGTCAGGGGCACCCCCAAAGTGAGACCACCCCACATTTGGGGTGTCCTTCCCACCCTGGGGACAGCGGGGTTTGGGATCCCCTGTTCTGATGGGGACAGGGGGGAGCCCCACTCTGGGGATGTTGGGGACACCAATAGTTGGGATTCTTCACGTTGGGGACCCCAAAATCTGGGATTCCTCATTCTTGAGACCCCAATACCTGGGATTCCTCACTCTGGGGACACAGAGGACCCCAATATTTGGGATTCCTCACCCTGGGGACCCCAATATCTGGGATCCCCCACTCTTTAGGACCCCAATATCTGGGCTCTCCCACCCTGGGGACCCCAATATCTGGGATTCCTCACCTTGGGGACCCCAATGTCAGGATTTCTCACCATGGGGACCCCAATATCTGGGATCCCCCATCCTTAAAGGCCCCAATATCTGGGATTCCTCACTCTAGAGACCCCAATATCAGTGCACCCCCACCCTGGGGACCCCAATATCTGATTTCTCACCCTGCTGATCCCAGTATCTGGAATTTCTCACCCTGTGGACCCCAATATCTGTGATCCCCCACCCTTAAAGACCCCAATATCTGGGATTCCTCACTCTAGAGACTCCAATATCAGTGAACCCCCACCCTGGGGACCCCAATATCTGGGATTTCTCACCATGGGGACCCCAATATCAGTGATCCCCCCACCTTGAGGACCCTGATAACCGCCCCCCCACCCTGCTACCCCCACCCTCCACCACCCCCTCCCCAAATCCTCACCATTGCTGGACTTGAGGTCGCGGTGGATGAGCGGCACGGGGGTCCCGGAGTGCAGGTACCGCATCCCCCGCGCCACCTGGCGAGCCCAGTCCAGCAGGACGGCGGGGGGGACCCTGCGCCCGGCCAGGGCCCTGGAGAGCGGCCCCCCCGCGGCAAACTCCATCACCAGGCACAGGTGCGGCGGCTCCAGGCACACGGCCCGCAGCGCCACCACGTTGGGGTGCCGCAGGCGGGCGTAGAGCCGCGCCTCCCGCCGCAGGCTGGCCGCGCCCGCCGCGCCCGCGTCGCCCCTCGCCGCCTTCACCGCCACTACCTGGCCCCGCCAGGTGCCCCGGAACACGCGGCCGAAACCGCCGGCACCGATCACCTCCTCCAGCCGCAGCTCCCCGAAAGCCGCCCGGGCCGGTTCGCAACCGCCCGGTGGCGACGGGGAACGGGAACCGGGCGGGGAGGGAGGGGATGGGGAACGGGAGCCGGACGGGGATGGGGAACGGGAGCCGGACGGGGATGGGGAAGGGGAGCGGGAGCCCCGAGGGGAGAGGGGAAAAGGGGAGCGGGACCCCTCCGGGAATGGGGAAAATGGGGAACGGGACCCCTCTCCAAGTGATGGGGAAGGGGAACGAGACCCCCGAGGGGAGAGGGGAAAAGGGGATTGGGACCCCCCCATTGGGGAGGGGGGAAAAGGGGATTGGGACCCCCCCATTGGGGAGGGGGGAAAAGGGGAGCGCTGTGGGAAAAGGGGGGACAGGGAAAGGGGAGGGGAGGGGGAATGAGACCCCGCCGGGGGGGATGAGGAGGGGGGCGATGACCGACCCCACTCCATGGGGTGCGACCCCCCCCCCAGCCCCGGCTCGCTGGGGGGGGCTTGGGGGGTCCTGTAGAGGGGTTTAAGGGGTCCTGAAGCTGCCTGAGGGGCTTAGGGAGCCTCTGTGGGTGTCCTGGGGGGTCCTTTGGGTGCCCAGGGGGGTCCTATGGGTGCAAGCGGGTCCCCATGGGCTCCCTTTTTATGTCCTGGGGGGGTCACCTGAGCCCTGCAGGTGCTGCCTGTGGGGTCTGACAGCTCTGGGGGTCCCAATGCAGCCCCCCAGGGGGGGGTTATGGGGTCCAGGGGGTCCCGATGGCTCCTGGGGGGTCCCCACACCTCACGTGGTCCCTTATGGATCCTATAGGTGCCCTATAGGTCCCTTCAAATGGGAGGGGTCCTGGGGGTCCCGGTGGTTCCTGGGGTCCCTATAGATCCCAGGGGTCCCTATGGATCCCTGGGGGTCCCTGAGGGTCCTTTGGGGTCCCTATGGACTCTTGGGGGTCCCGGGGGTCCCTATGGATCCCTGAGGGTCCCTATAGATCCCGGGGGTCGCGGGGTGTCCCTATGGATCCCAGTGGTCCCAATAGATCCCGGTGGTCCCTATAGATCCCGGGGGTCCCTGAGGTTCCCTACAGATCCCGGGGGTCCCGGTGGTCCCTGGGGGTCCCAATGGATCCCCTGGGAGTCCCTACAGATCCCGGGGCTCCCCGCGTTCCCGGTGACTCCTCACACTCCCCGCCGCTCCCGGGTGATCTCCCCGATCCCGGTAGCTCCAAAGGGTCCCCACAACCCCCCCGGGGGATCCCTACGCCCCCTCCCCACCCACCCCAACCCCCCCACAGCCCCCCCCGTCTCCTCCCTCCCCGTGCCCCGTCCCCTCCTCCCCGTCCCGTCCCCCGGGGCCCCCCGCGCCCCGTCCCGTCCCCGCCTGGTCCCGCCGGAGCCCCCGCCGCCCGGCCCGGCGGGGGGGGGAGGAGGAAGCGGCGTCCGGCGGCGTCCCCGGGGGGGGGCAGGGGGCGGCCCGGCCGCTCGGCGCTCCCGGGGGTCCGGCGGATCCCCGCGCTGGCTGAGGCGGCCCCGGGAAGGCGGAGCCGGGACATTGTCACCGGGACAAAGGAAAAGGAACCAGCGCCGGACGGGGCGGGCCGGGGGCACCGGACGCCGTGGGTGGGGGGGGGGGAAGGACCGGACGAGAGAGGCCGGAGCGGGGAGGGGGGAGCGGAGCTGAGCCCGGGACCCCCGTACAGCGCTGGGGGAGGCGCTGCTGCCCCCGGTGGGCTCACGGGACACCCGGAGGGGCGGGTCTGGATGCGGATACCGGGGTGGGGAGGGGTCCCGGTGTGGGGAGGGGTCCCGTGTGCGCCCCCCGCCCTCCCCTGTGGTTCCCCCCACCAAGGCCGGGGTGCGGCTCCGCCCGCCGCCGCTGGGGGGCGCCCTCCGCGCTCCGGGGCACGGCGGGACTTGGCCACGCCCAGACCCGGAAAGGGGCGTGGCTTATCCGCCGAACGGGCGGGGAGTGCCAAAAGGGCGTGCCCAACGCTAGGGGGCGTGGTTTATCCCTATGACGTCATTACCGCGCGCAACCGGAAGCGGCGCCGGGACCCTGAGGAGGGTTCGGGGATCCCGGGGAAGGCCCGGGGGGGTCCCGGCGCCGCCATGGCGGGCGAGGCGGTGCTGCAGGTGCTCCGGCAGGGCGTGTGGGCCTCGCTGACCGGCGGCTGCTTCCTGGAGCCGCAGCTCGGAGCGTTCGCCAACTGCGTGCGGCTCTACGTGTGGCTGTTCCTGCTGGGGCTGCCGCTGGGGCTGTACTCGGTGAGAACGGGGGGAACCGGGGGGGCTGGGGGGGTTCGGGGGGCTCTGAGGGGTGGGGGAGGAGGTGAGGGGGAGTTCTGTGGAGATGGGGGGGTTTGGGGTCTTTAGGGGGACTTTAGAGGGGTCTTTAAGGGCATTTAGGGGGTCTTTATGGGGGTCTTTGTGGGGAGTTATAGGCGGGTATTTAGAGGGTCTTTGGGGGTCTTTAGAAGGATCTTTAAGGGTCTTTAGGAGGACTTTAGAGGAGATTTTTGGGGGCTCATTAGGGGGGTCTTTAGAGGATGTTTATGGGTCTTTAGGGGGGTTTTTAGGGAGATTTTTGGGGTCTATAGGGGAGTCTTTAGGGGTCTTTGGAGGGGATTTTAGGAGGGCTCTTGGGGGCCTTTGAGGGCTCTTTAGGGGAATCTTTAGGAGTTCTTTGAGGGCCTTTAGGGGGACTTTAGAGGGGTCTTTAGAGGGAATTTAGGGGGATTTTTAGGGAAGAATTTAGGAGGCCTTTTAGGGTCTTTAAAGGGGTCTTTAGAGAATGTTTATGGGGACTTTAGGGAGTCTGTATAGGGGACTTTAGAGGGGCTTTAGGGATCTTTATGGGTGTCTTTTGGGATGTCTTTAGAGGGGACTTTAAGAGGGGTCTTCAGACGGATTTTTGGGGAGAATTTAGAGGGATCTTTACGGGGATCTTTAGAGAAGTCTAGGAGTTCTTTGGGGGTCTTTTGGGGGACTTTAAGGGTCTTTATGGGTGTCTTTAGGGATGTCTTTAGAGGGCTCTTTGGTGGTCTTTAGGGGGACCTTTGGCGTCCTTTGGGGTCTCTTTGGGGGCTCTTTAGAGGGGTCTTTAGGGGGACTTTAGAGGGGATTTCAGGGGGCGATAATGGATGTCTCTAGGGCATTAAGGGGGCCTCTTGAAGGGCTCTTTGGGGGGTCTTTAGGGGGACTTTAGAGGATGATTATGAGGGGTCCTTATGGGGCTCTTGGGGATGTCTTTATGGGGGTCTTTAGAGGGTCTTTATGGGGTTCTTTGAGGGCTCTATGGAAGCTCTTTGGGAGGGGTCTTTAGAGGGTGTTTATGGGGGTCTTGGGGCCTCTTTGGGGGTCTTTATGTCTGTTATTTTGTGCTGCTGACCCCCCTGTGCCCCCTGCTCAGGCGCTGCCCCCGTCCCGGGCCGTGCCCGCCCTGTACTGTGCCCTGGTGGCCGCGTTCTTCGGGGCCGTCAAGGCCGTCACCTTCCGCCTGCACGCCCGCCTCGACCGGGACCGGGACCGGGACCGGGGAGACCCCCGGGGGGACCCCGAGGGGGGGGCGGCGGCGCTGCTGCCCCCCCGGGAGCGGGACGGGAGCCCCCCGTGAGTCTGAGGGGTTCGGGGGGGGGTCCCCTGCCCTTTTTTGGGGGGTTCTGGGAGGGGTTTGGAGGGATCACTTTGTGTCCCCCGCAGCCCCCAGGGACCCCCGGGTTAATCTGAGGAGATGGGGGTCCCCCCTTCTGTTTTTGGGAAGGGGTTAGGGGGTGGTGATGGGGTTGGGGAGGGGTCTCTGGGGATATTTTAGAGAGTTTGAGGAGGGGTCTGGGGGGTATTTGAGGGGTTTGAGGAGGGGCCTAAAGGTATTTGGGAGTCACCTCATGTGTCCCCCCCCCCAATCTTTCCCCCTCACAGCCCCCCGGGTGGGTCTGGAGGTATTTTGGGGATTTGGGGAGGGGGTCTGGGGGTATTTTGAGGTTTAGGGGTCACCTCATGTTGTACCCCCCCCTCGCAGCCCCCCCGGGGGGGCTCTGGAGCTCTCGGTGCTGCGGTGGCCGAGCGCGACCCCCCCCCAACTCTGCGGCTTCAACCAACTCTCGGTGAGTGGGGGGGGGGGGGGGCACAGAGCCCCCTCCCCAAAACACAGACCCCCCCCCCCTCAATCACCCACCTGGTGTCACCTGTCCCCAGGAGCTGCTGCCACACCTGGACACGGCCACCACCGGGGCTGGGGGTGAGCGACACCGGGACCCCCCCCAGGGTCTGGGACCCCCTCCCCAAACTTCAGGACCCCCCCAAACCCCCTCTATGTCCCCCCCCCAGAGCTCCAGGGCATCCTCACGGCCGCCGACCGCGACTGGCTCCGCTCGGGGGAGGGGTCCCAAGGGGGGGTCCCCAATAATGGGGCTGGGGGCGATGCCAGGACCCCCCCCCCGAGCCCCCTCCCCACTCCTCCTCAAGGGGTGGGGGTCCCGCCTGGCAGCCCCCCCTCCTCATTGCCCCCCCTCCCTGGGGACCCCCCCAGGACCCCCCCTTGATTAGAGGGGGTTCCAAGGCAGGTGAGACCCCCACCCCCTATGGTGGGATTTGAGTGGGGGCCCCCAAAATGGGGGGTGGGGGGTCCAGCCCCATAATGGGGGGCACTGGGATATTTTGGGGGGGGGGGGCGTCCTGGGGCTTTTTGGGGGGTCCAGCCCCATAATGGGGGGGGAGGGGCTCATTGGGATATTTTGGGGGGGGTCCAACCCTATAATGGGGGGGCACTGGCGCATATAGGGGGGTCACTGGGGCATTTTGGGGGTCGTCCAGTCCCATAATGGGGGGGTCCAGCCCCATAATGAGGGGGCTGCTCCCCCATAATTGAGGGGGACTGGGCTTGGGGGGGGGGTCCCTGGAACTGGGGGAGGGGGCTCCTGGGGGATTTTGGGATGGGGTTTTGTCGTCCCGCCCCCCCTTCCCCTCAAAGTGACATTTTGGGGATTCCCCACCTCTTTTTCGTCCGTTTTTTTGGGCCGAGTTCTGGCGTCGATAAGAGAGCAATCAATTAATTAATTAATTAATAAAGTTCCTAACGGTCCTAACCTTTTTTTTTTTCCATTTTTTTTTTTTTTATTTTTTTTGTTATTCCCGCCACTCTCAGATCTCGTGGGTGGGGGGGGGGACGGGACACAAACACCTGACCCTAAAATGGGGAGGGGGCTGCAAGGGATCTATGGGGGGGGGTGCATGTGAGGGATTCTTTGAGCCCCCC
>NW_026992239.1:621444-705231 GCF_028769735.1 Zonotrichia leucophrys gambelii
CACCAAAATCCCCATCCCAAAATTCCCCTGAGGGGGCTCTGCACCCCAAAATCCCCATCCCAGCCCCCCAAGACCCCTCGCAGCCCCTCAAAATCCCTCTGAAACCCCTCCCCAGCCCCCCAAACCCCCTCCCCAGCCCCCCAAGCCCCTCACTGATGCCCCCAGACCCCCCCAAACCCCTCCCTGACACCCCCAAACTCCTCCCCAGCTCCCCAAACCCTCACCGATGCCCCCAAACCCCTCCCAAACCCTTCCCCACCCCCAAGCCCTGACTGATGCCCCCAAACCCCTCTCCACCCCCCCAAACCCCTCCCAAACCCCTCCCCACCCCCTAAACCCCTCACTGATGCCCCAAACCCTCCCCAGCCCCCCAAACCCCTCACTGATGCCCCCAGAGCCCCCAAACCCCTCCCCACCCCCCCAAACCCTTCCCAAACCCCTCCCCACCCCCTAAACCCCTCACTGACGCCCCCAGGCCCCCAAGCCCCTCACTGACACCCCCAAACCCCTCCCCACCCCCCAGCCCCTGACTGACGCCCCCAAACCCCTCCCAAACCACTCCCAGCTCCCCAGCCCCTCACTGACACCCCCAAACCCCCAGCCCCTGACTGACGCCCCCAGCTGGCCGGGGTCCCCAGCAGCCCCCCAGACCCCCTCCCCAGCCCCCAGACCCCTCACTGACGCCCCCAAACCCCTCCCCAGCCCCCAAACCCCTCCCTGACGCCCCCAGCCCCCCAGCCCCTGACTGACGCCCCCAGCTGGCCGGGGTCGCTGCGCAGCGTCTCCAGCAGCCGCCGGTACTCGGGGTCCCCCAGCAGCCCCCGGGTTCGGGGGTCGGCCTCCAGCCGGGCCAGCAGGTCGGGGGCACTGAAGGGGTTCAGCAGCTTCCGCTCTGCAACCGAAGGGGGGCACAAAAATCCGCTCAGGGAGGCTCAAATCCGGCTCTTGACACCCCAAATTCACCCTGCTCCACCTGCCCGGGAGCCTGGAAATCTCTGGGCCACCCAAAACCTCTCCAGGGCCACTCAAAACCTTTCAGAATCACACAAAACCTCTCCAGGGCCACCTAAAACCTCTTCAGGACACTCAAAACCTTTCAGAATCACACAAAACCTCTCCAGGGCCACCCAAAACCTCTCCAGGGCCACCCAAAACCTTTCAGAATCACACAAAACTTCTCCAGGGCCACCCAAAACCTCTTCAGGACACTCAAAACCTTCCAGGCCACCCAAAATCTTTGAGGGCCACCCAAAATTTCTCCAGGGCCACCCAAAACCTGTCCATGCCACTCAAAATCTTTCAGGGCCACCCAAAATTTCTCCAGGGCCACCCAAAACCTGTCCATGCCACTCAAAATCCTTCCAGGGCCACCCAAAACCTCTCCAGGTCACTCAAAATCCTTCAGGGCCACCCAAAACCTCCCCAAGACCCTGAAACTCTCCAGGGCACTCAAAACCTTTCAGAGCCACCAAAAACCTTTTGGGGCCACCCAAAACCCATCACAGGGAGCTCCCCAAAGCCCCCCCAGAGCCCCCCTACCCGCCAGCCTGGCCTCCACCCCGCGCAGGCCCTGCAGGAGCTGCTCATTGCCCGGCTCCCGGGCCAGCCCCTCCTCGTAGGTGGCCTTGGCCTCCTCCAGGCGCTGCAGGAACTCCAGAGCGGCCGCCTTGCGCGAGTACCCCTGGGGGACACGGGGGGGACACGGGGTCACAGCCCTGGCCTGGCCTCTGGGGGGGCTGGGGACCCCCACCCTGACCCCGCACACCCATGGTCAGACCCCCAGTCTGCCCCCCCCACCACCATGGAGAGACCCCCCCACCCTGACCCCCCCTCTGTGGTCAGACCCCCACCCTGACCCCTCACATCCATGGTCAGACCCCAATCTGACCCCCTCACACCCATGGTCAAACCCCCACCCTGACCCCCCCATCACCATGGACAGACCCCCAGTCTGACCCCCCCACCACCATGGAGAGACCCCCCCACCCTGACCCCCCCCACCACCATGGACAGACCCCCAATCTGACCCCCTCACACCCATGGTCAAACTCCCACCCTGACCCCCCCACAACCATGGACAGCCCCCCCACCCTGACCCCCCCCTCTGTGGTCAGACCCCCACCCTGACCCCTAAATGACCCCATGAGGGCTGTGCAGACCCCCAAAGTCAGCCCCCCATGACTCCAATAGGAGCTGTACAGACCCCCAGACCATCCCCTAAATAACCCCAATGGGAGCTGTACAGACCCCCCAAAATCAGTTCCCCAAGACCCAATGGGAGCTGTACAGACCCCCCAAAATCAGTTCCCCACGATCCTATAGGGGCTGTACCCCCAGATCTCCCCCCTACTCCATCCCTCCACATCTCCCTCAAGCCCCCCAAGCCCCCCAGACCCCCTGGTACCCCCCATGCCCACCTTGGCCCAGTGCGGCAGCCACCACCGAGCCCCCATTGCCCCACACCCCTCACCCCCCGGTGCCCCCCGGTGCCCACCTTGGCCCAGTCGGGGCGCAGCTCCAGCGTGCGGCACGCATCGGCCAGGGCCCGCCCGTAGTCGCCGAGGCGCGCGTAGGCGGCCGAGCGGTTGCTGAACAGGACGTGGTTGTTGGGGTCCCGGGCGATGGCGGCCGAGTAGTGCCCCACGGCCGCCCCCACGTCCCCCGCCGCCAGCGCCCGGTTCCCCCGCTCCTTCAGCTCCTGAGCCTGCCCGGGAACCGGGCGGGAACGCGGGAACGGGAGAGAACGAATGGGAACGGGAGACGGGGAACGGGAGAGGAGGCACGGGAACGGGAGAGGGTGAGGAAGAGGAGGCACGGGAAAGGAGGAAGAAGAGAAAGCACGGGAACAGGAAGGGAGGAGGAAGAGACACGAGAATGGGGAGAGGAAGAGGAGGCACGGGGAGAGGGTGAGGAAGAGCAGGTAAGGGAACGGGAAAGGAGGAGGAAGAGCAGGCACGGGAATGGGGAGAGGAAGAGGAGGCACGGGAACGAGAAGGGAAGAGGATGATGGAGAGGAGGGGAAAGGGACGGAGGGAGAGCAGCAAAAGGCCGGGAGCAGCAAGGTGCGAGGAAGATGAGGAAGACGATGAGGAGGATGAAGGTGTCAGGAAGACGAGGAGGATGAAGAAGCAGGCAAAGGAAATGAGGATGAAAGTGCGAGGAAGATGAGAATGGAAGTGCGAGAAACACGAGGAGGATGAAGAAGCAAGGGAGCGCAGGTGACAGGCAGAGAGAGAACAGCGTGAGCAAGGCCGGAAAGATGAAGAAGACGAAGGCGGTGAAGATGAAGAAGAAGAGGAGGGAAGGAAAAAAGAACAAGAACGTGAGGAAGGAGGCGCTTCCCAGAGACCCCAAACCCCTCCAGGGTCCCCGAGCCCCCTCAAGGACCCTGAACCCCCCCGGGGACCCCTCAGGGACCCCCAGAGAAACGCAAACCGCCCTGAGCCCCCTCAGGGACCCTCAGGGACCCCTCAGCTCCCTCAGGGACCCCCAGACAAGCCCAAACCGCCCTGAACCCCCTCAGGAGCCCCTCAGGGAGCCCCGGACCCCTCAGGGACCTCCAGACAAGCCCAAACCGCCCCGAGCCCCCTCAGGGACCCCTCAGCCCTTCAGGAGCCTCTCAGGATCCCCTCAGGGACCCCCAGACAAGCCCAAACCGCCCCGAACCCCCTCAGGGCCCCGCGCTCCCCTCAGAGAGCCCCGACCCCTGCAGCGACCCCCAAGCCCCGTTCGGGATCGCCATAAAACCCAGCCCCGATCCCCAGCGGTGCCCCCGGAGCTGCCCCGGCCCCGGTTCCCCTCAGGCCCCTCCGGGACCCCCTCAGGGCCGCTCCCCCCCCCCCACCTCCTCCATGGCCGCGGCTCCGCTCCCGCCGCTCCCGCGCCGCCCTCTGGAAGCTGCTAGAACCCTGCGGCCACGCCCCCTGCGCCCCATTGGCCGCCCGCCCCGCCCGCCCGCCCCCGCGCGCGATCCCATTGGCCGCCTCCCGCCTTCCCGCCTTCCGATTGGCTGCTGAGCTCAGCGGGGCGCGCCCCCTTCCAGACGGAAGCCGGCATCGGGACCCGCCCACGCGCGCTCCCATTGGTTGTGTCTCCCGGCGCTGGGCGTTCATTGGCTGAGCTCCTCAGGGACTTCTGGAATTTTCCGCTTCTCCCATTGGCTGCGAGCGGCGCTGATCACAGAGGGTGGGGGGGAGGCGGGGAGCGCCCCCTGGCGGCGCGGAGGTCTCGATAGGAATGGAGCGAGGGGCGTGGCTTTGAGGGCGGGGGGTTGCGTGAAATGGGCGGGGTTTGCACTAAAGGGGCGTGGTTTGCACTGAAGGGGCGTGGCTTGCACGAGGGATCCTCTCCCGTGGCCAGTGGGAGTCAGGGAGGGGAATCCAGGGTATCCTTATGGGGGAATGGCGGTGGCGAGTGACACACGTGTGACCTTGGCAGGCTCCTGGTGTGACCCCTCCCCCAGCCCTCCCGCACTGCTCGGGGTCCCCATGTCACCACCCCCGGGACCCCCAGTGACACCCCCACCCCTCCGGTGACACCCCCAATGTCACATCCCCACCCCCAATGTCACATCGCCCCTCCCCCACCCCAAATTTCCCCCCCAGACCCCCCCGTCCCACGGGAAAGAGGCGCCGGCAGGAAAAGGAGCCGCTGGGTTTATTGGGGGGAGGATGGGGGGGGGGTCATAGCGGGGGATTTTGGGTCCCCCTTGGCCCTCCTGGGTCGCTTTGTCCTGATTTTGGTCCTTTTTACCCCAAATCCAACGGCAGGGGCGGGGGGAGGGGTGAAGGCACCTCGCGGGGGAGGGGGGGGGAGGGGAAGGGGGGGGCACGGGGGGAGGGGGGGGGGCCTCCCCACCCCCAGGCTCTGTCGGGGCCTGGGGTCCTCCCGGAGGTCCCAATGTGGGGGGGGGGGGGGTCGTGGCTATCAGGTTCCATCCACCCCCCCCCCCCCAAATCCCATTGCTGCACCAAATCTGCCGTTTTTCCCCCCCAAAAAAATCCGCGGTGCCGAATAAAACCCAACCTTAAAAAAGCCCCTAAAAGTTTCCCCCCCCCCTCCAAAAAAAAACGTCCTCAGAGCCAAGCCCGGGAGGGGATCCCCCAAAACGGGCATTGATTGGGGGCGGGGGGGAGTCCCCAAAAACAGAGTCCGCCCCCTCCCCCATCCATCAGGACCCCCCCCCGCTCCCCCCCCCATGCGGCACCGGCCCCCCCCGGTAACCGCGCACGCCGGGGGGGGGCAGCGGCGGCGGCGGCGGCGGCGGCGGCGGGGGGGGGAACACGGTGCGGATCCCGCCCTCGTCCGGGGCCCGCAGCGGCCGCAGCGCCAACCGCGCCCCCCCCCCGCCGCCACCTTTGGGGGGCGGCAACGGCGGCGCCCCCAGCCCCATCCTCCTCCTCCTCCTCCTCCTCTTCCTCCAGCACCCCCCCAGCACCCCCAGCACCACCCCGGCCGCCGCCGCCGCCGCCGCCCCCAGAGCCGCGGCCGGGGGCAGCAGCGCGGGGGTCGCGTCCCCATCGTGGCTCGGGGGGGCCGCACCGCTTTGGGAGGGGTCCCCGGCACCGGCCCGGGCTTGTGCGCAGAGCGGGGGAGCGGCGGGGGGCTCCAGAGCGGCGAGGCACACCCGGTACGGGGCTCGGGGCTGCAGCGCCCGCACCACGTACTCACCGCGCTCGCCCCGCACCAAGGTCTCGGTCACGGCTCCCCCCCCGGGCCGCAGCCAGCTGAGCCTCAGCGACGCCCCGGGAGGCGCCGGTGGCCACCGGACCCGCAGGGCCCCGCCGGGAGCCGCCTGCACCCAGAGCCCCGGCGAGGCGGCGGCCGCTCCTCCCGGTGCGGCGGGGGAGGAAACACCGGCGGAGGAAACGCCGGGCGACGTCCCCGCGCCCGTTCCCCCCGCTCCTCCCGGGCTCTCGCAAGCGTCCATCTCCCCCCGGAGCTCTCCCACCGGCAGCCCCCGCAACCGGGCCGGTGCCTGGCACAGCAGCCCCCGCACCTCGAGGCGCGGCGGGGCGCGGCGCCGCAGCCAGTCCCGCAGCCAGGCCAGGTTGCAGCCGCAGAACCAGGGGTTGTTGCGCAGCCCCAGGTGGCTCAGGCTGCCCAGATCGTCGAAGAGCCCCCTGGGCAGCGTGGTCAGGTTGTTGTCCGACAGATCCAACCTCTCCAGCGCCCTCATCCTGGCCAGAGCTCCGGCCGGGACGTGGCTGATGGCGTTGGCGGCCAGCGAGAGGCGGCGGAGCCGAGCCCGGGGCAGGTTGGCCGGGGGCGCCGCCAGCGCGTTGCGACCCAGCGAGAGCTCGCTGAGGTTCCCCAGGCGGCTGAAGGTGTCGTCGGCCATGCGCTGGTTCGCCAGCAGGTTCCCGTCCAGCACCAGGCGCCGCAGCGCCGGCAGCCCCTCGAAAGCCCGCAGCGGGATGGTGTGGATGCGGTTGTCATCCAGCCGCAGCTCCTCCAGCGCCGGCGGCAGCCCCGCGGGGACGCTGCTCAGGTGGTTCCGAGAGAGGAAGAGGAGGCGCAGCCGGCGGTTCTCGGCGAACGCGTCCTCCTCGATCCCGGCGGCCGACACCGAGTTGTCATCCAGGTGCAGCCGCTCGAGCAGCGGCGCCCGGGCCAGCGCCCGGCGGCAGAGGCCGCGCACGTTGTTCTCCTGCAGGTGCAGCTCCCGCAGAGCCGGCGGCAGGTGGGCCGGCAGCTGCTCCAGGGCGTTGGCGTACAGGTAAAGCACCCGCAGCGCCGGCAGCCGGCCCAGGCGAGCCGGGATGCCCGCGTCGCCGATGCGGTTGTTCTGCAGGAACAGCGTGGTGGCACCGGGAGGGAGCCCCTCGGGCACGGCCGTCAGCCCGCGGTCGTTGCAGTAAACGCGGCCGCCGGAGCAGCGGCAAACGGCGGGGCAGGCGGACACGGGGGCGGCGGCGGTGGTCAGCAGGGTGAGGGTCAGCAGGGGGATGGTGGTCGTGGTGGGCAGCCGGGGGATGCCGGTGGTCAGTCGGGAAATGCCGGTGGTCAGCCGGGGGATTCTGGTGGTCAGCAGGGTGGTCGTAGTGGTCAGCAGCAGGGGGATACCAGCGGTGAGCCAGGGGATTCCGGTGGTCAGCACGGTGATGGCAGTGGTCAGCAGGGTGGTCCCGGTGGTCAGCAGGGTGGTCCCGGTGGTCAGCAGCAGGGTGGTCGCAGTGGTGAGCAGGGGGATGATGGCCACGGTGGTCGCAGTGGTCAGCACGGTGGTCACAATGGTCAGCAGGGTGGTCCCGGTGGTCAGCAGCCCTTGGGGTCCCCC
Organism: Zonotrichia leucophrys gambelii; assembly: GCF_028769735.1. Classification (NCBI taxonomy): domain Eukaryota; kingdom Metazoa; phylum Chordata; class Aves; order Passeriformes; family Passerellidae; genus Zonotrichia; species Zonotrichia leucophrys. Next base: position 628,724 of record NW_026992239.1, read on the forward strand.
CCCCCGCGGTGACCGGGGGATGGGGAGGGGACGGGGAGGGGGGGCCATGGGTAGGTGGGTGACCTGTGGGAGGGGGGGAGGGGTCAGAGGGGTGGGGAGGGGGTGGTCGTGAGACCACCTGGGGGGGGTGTGGCCCCCTCCCCAGCCTGAGCCCGAATATAAGGCAGGACCCCCTCCCTTCAGCATCTCCTATCAAAGGAGGACCAGGACCCCCTCCCATTAAAGGGGGACCAGGACCCCCAGCCTAACCCCAAATGTCAGGCAGGACCCCCCTCAGCGCCCCCATTAAATGGGGACCAGGACCCCCATTTAATGGGGGTCACAAATGAAATGTGGGACCCCCCCCCATTAAAGGGAGATCAGGACCCCTCCATTAAAGGGGACCAGGACCCGCAGCCTGACCCCAAACATGAGGCAGGGACCCCCCTCAGCATCCCCCATTAAAGGGGGACCAGGACCCCCAGCTTAACCCCAAATGTAAAACAGGACCCCCCTCCATTAAAGGGGGACCAGGACCCCCAGCCTGACCCCAAATGAAAGGCAGGACCCCCCCCCATTAAAGGGAGATCACAACCCCCACCTTGACCCCAAATATAAGGCAGGACCCCCCCATTTAAGGGAGATCAGGACCCCCAGCCTGACCCCAAATGAAAGGTGGGATCCCCCCTCAGCCCCCCCCCCCAATTAAAGGGGGATTAGGACCCCCAGCCTGACCCCAAATGAAAAGCAGGACCCCCCCCATTAAAGAAAGATCAGGACCCCCCAATTAAATGGGGACCAGGACCCCCAGCCTGACCCCAAATGAAAGGCAGGACCCCCCTCAGCATCCCCTTCTAAAGGGGGACCAGGACCCCCAGCTTGATCCCAAATAAAAGGCAGGACCCCCCCCCTCAGGCCCCCTATTAAAGGGGCTCATGACCCCACAGAGAGCACAGGGACCCCTCTCCCCCCATTATAGACACCCCCCCATTATAACCCCCCCCCCCCCCCCGCTTTAGGACCCTCCCCGACCCCAAACCCAAACCAAGAACACCCCAAACCCCCCCTGCCCATTTTGGGGGGGGGGGTCCCCAATCCCTCCAGGTGTGTCCGGGGGGGCGGGGCCGTACCTGGCTCCTGTCGCTCCCCCCGGGCTCCTCCTCCTCGCTCGTTCACCGGGCCCGGTGCTCCATGGCCCCCCCGCCCCGCCGGGGGGGGGCGCTGCGGGTGGGGAGGGGGCGTCAGACCCATGGTGGGGGGGGGGTCCTCATGTGACACCCCCTCCCCTTTTAATGTGACACCCGGCAGGACCCAGGTGTGCGAGCCTTTCCCTCATCCCCCCCCAGGGGTTAATTAACAGCGTGGTTAATGAACCCCCCCTCATTAGCGGCGCATCGTTAGTGCCCCCCCCAGGGACCCCATTGCGTCAGCCTTGGGCTCGAGGGGGGGGTCAGGTGACAGTGACACCCCCGGGGTGGGGGGGGGGACACAGGTGACACCCCCAGGTGACACCCCCAGGGTTGGGGACACCCCCAGGTGACACCACCCTGTGACCCCCCCGCGAGCCTTAGGGAGGGTTTTTGGGGGAGGGGGGGTCCCATGGAAATTGAGGGAGGGGTCGCTGCCCCCTAAACCCTTATCCTGCCCCCCCCTTCCCCCTCATGGAGCATCCTCGGCTCTGGGGGGGTCCCGGGGGGGTTTTGGGGGGGTCTGGGGGTGCTGCTGGGAGTGGGGGGGTGTTTGGGGGGGGGTCAGCCCCCCCCCGACCCCTCTTCCTTCCCCTCTCCCCTCCCCCAGCCCGGACGGTCCCCCCCCCCCCCCCCGGAGCATCCCCGGTACCGGCAGGGTTTTGGGGGGGGGGTCCCGGTACCGGGTAGGTTTTGGGGGGGTCCCGTTGGGATTTGGGGACCCTGGGGGGGTCTCGGGCCGCTCCTGGGTCTCCCCCTCCCCTTTTGGCCGCCCGGGCCCCTCCCCCCGGAATGGTGGAGCATCCCTGGGAATGGGGGGGGGGGGGAGGGGACACGGCGGATTTGGGGGGGGTCGCTTGGTGTGGGGAGGGGTCCCTGTATGTGAGGGGGGGTCTCTGGGTGCGGGGGGGTCGCTCCGAGGGGTCTCGGGTGGGATCGGGCCCCGCTCCGGCCCAACGGAGCCTCCCCCCCCCAATCCCAGCGCTGGAGCATCCGCGGGTACCGGGGATGGATTTGGGGAGGGGGGGGGGAGGATTTGGGGAGGGGGTCCCGGTTTGGGGAGGGGTCCCAGGGGGTCCTTACCGGGTGGCTCCGGCCGGCGCGTGCGGGCCCGGCGGCGGCGGCGGCGGCTGCGGGCGTGGGAAGGCGGCGGCGGAGGGGGGGGGGGGGGGGCAGGACCGGGACCGGGACCGCCCCCGGTGCGGGGGGGGGGGGGGGGGGGGGGATGGACCGGACCGGGACCGGAACCGCCCTCGGTACCGGGGGGATTTGGGGGGTGGGATGGACCGGGACCGCCCCCGGTGAGGGGGGGATGGAACAAACCGGGACCGCCCCCCCCGGTACCGGGGGATTTGAGGGGTGGGATGGATCAAACCGGGACCGGGACTGAAACCGTCCCCCGGTGCGGAGGGATTTTGGGGGGGGGGATGGGAATTTTGGGGGTGGGATGGATCAAACCGGGACCGGGACCGCCCCCCGGTACGGGGGGATTTGAGGGGTGGGATGGACCGGGACCACCCCCCCAGTACCCGGTACCGGGGAATTTGGGGGAGGGGATTGGAAATTTGGGGGGGTGGGATGGACCGAATCGGGACCGGGACCGCCCCCCGGTACGGGGTGATTTGAGGGGTGGGATGGGAATTTTGGGGGGTGGGATGGATCAAACCGGGACTGGGACCGTGCCCCGGTACCGGGGGGAATTGGGGAGGGGGGATGCACCGGGACCACCCCACGGTACCGAGGGATTTGGGGTCGGTGAATCCGGGGCACGGCTGGAATTTGGGGAGGGGGCGGCGGCGCTTTCCCCCCTCAGGTTTTGGGAAATGGGGAGGGGGGAATAGCCCGGGACCCCCGCCCTGATGTGGGGAGGGGGGAAACCGGGGGGTTCTGTGTCCCCTCAAATTGGGGAGTGGGAGGCTCCTGCCCCTAGGACGCCCCCTCCCCAAATCTGCTCCCCCCTAGACCCCAAATCTGCTCCCCCAGCCCCATTTACCCCCCCCCGGATCCCCCCAAACCTCAGAGACCCCCGGGTGTCACCCAAAAGGGTCCCCAAATCGCTTTCCCCCAAAACTGCCCCAAAAGGGGGTCCCAACCCCCTCAATTGCCCCCAAAAGGGGGGTCCCAACCTCCTCCCACCCCCTCAACTGCCCCAAACTCCCCCTTCCTGCCCCTCTCCACCTGAAACTGCCCCCTCCCCACCCCTCACCTGTCTTAAACTCCCCCTCCCCACCCAAATTGCCCCCCTCCACTCCCTCATTTGCCCCAAACTCCCCTTCCCCACCCCAAATTCCTCTTTCTCACCCCAAATTCGCCTTCCCCACCTCAAACGCCCCCTCCTCACTCCAAACTGCCCCACTAGCCCCCAAAGTGCCCAAAACTGCCCCAAACTCCCCTTCCCCACTCAAACTGCCCCTTTGTGCCCCCAAACTGCCCCTTCCCACCCCAAATTGCCCCACTTGCCTCCAAAGTGCCCAAAACTGCCCCTCCCCACCCAAATTGCCCCTTCCATCCCCTCACCTGCCCCTAAAGTGCCCCTTCCTGACCCAAACTCCCCCTCCCCACCCTAAAGTGCCCCTTCCCACCTCAAACTCCCCCTCCCCAGCCCCTCAAGACCATTCAACCCCCCCACCCCTTCCCTGACCTCCCCCTCCCCAAACTCCCCTCCCCATCCAAACTCCCCTCCCCATCCAAACTCCCCCTCCCCATCCAAATTCCCCCTCCCCACCCCCTCATTTGCCCCAAACTGCCCCTCCCCACCCTCCAGAGCATCCAACCCCCCCTCCCACCCCCTTCCCCGACCTCCCCCTCCCCAAATAACCAACCCCACTCCTCCCTCGGTGGGTTGGGGGGCAGCCACATCTTTATTTGGGGTGGGTGGGGCGCAGCGGGGCGGGGCCGGGCGGGGCTCGGGGGGTGCCGGGGGTGCCCGGGCCGGGGGTCTCGGGCCGGGGGTCACTTGTAGAGGATGTCGTAGTGGCCGGGGCGGTAGAGGAGGCAGACGCGGGGCTGCGAGCCCTCGGGGAACACGTGCGGGTTGGTGGCGCCGCCCTCGCCCCGGTCCATGTACTCCACCAGGATGGAGACGTGCAGCGCCCGTGCCAGCGCGATGATGTGGATGTGGTCGCTCTCCTTGCACATGGGCTCCACCTCCTAGGGACAGACAGACGGACAGACAGACAGGTCAGTGATAATGGTCAGTAAGGTGTGAGGGACATGGGGGACACCTCCTGTGGACAGACACACAGACATTGGTCAGTGACAGCGATGATGTGGATGTGGTCGCTCTCCTTGCACATGGGCTCCACCTCCTGCAAGGGACGGACAGACAGACAGATGGACAGAGTGTGGTCAGTGTGGTCAGTGAGGTGTGAGGGACAGAGGGACAATGGTCAGTGACAGTGGTCAGTGAGGTGTGGATGTGGTCGCTCTCCTTGCACATGGGCTCCACCTCCTGAAAGGGACGGACAGACAGACAGACAGACAGGGGTCAGTGAGGTGTGAGGGACATGGGGGACACCTCCTGGGGACAGACACACAGACAGACAGACAGACAGACAGACAGAGTGTGGTCAGTGTGGTCGCTCTCCTTGCACATGGGCTCCACCTCCTGCAGACAGACAGACGGACAGAGTGTGGTCAGTGAGGTGTGAGGGACATGGGCTCCACCTCCTAGGGACAGACAGACAGGGGTCAGTGAGGTGTGCATGTGGATGTGGTCGCTCTCCTTGCACATGGGCTCCACCTCCTGCAGGGGACGGACAGACAGACAGACAGACAGGGGTCAGTGATAATGGTCAGTGAGGTGTGAGGGACATGGGGACACTCTTGTGACAGACAGACAGACACAGCGATGATGTGGATGTGGCCTCTCTCCTTGACATGGGCACATGCCTATGTGTCCAGACACGGTGACAGGTGCCCAGGGCCTCAGGTGCCCCTCCCATGGTGCCCAGATGCCTGTACCTGCTGGCAGAGCTGCAGGTGCCCCAGACACAGTGACAGAAGTGCCCAGGTGCCCCATAGAAAATGCCAGGTGCCCATGTACAGTGCCCAGGTGCCCTCACACAGTGCCCAGGTGCCCGTACCTGCTGGCAGAGCTGCCAGGTGCCCCATGTACAGTGCCCAGGTGCCCCAGGTACAGTGCCCAGGTGCCCAGGTGCCCGTACCTGCTGGCAGAACTCCTTGATGCTGCGCCCGCCCTCCAGGAACTGCTCGAAGAAGCGCCGGTGGCGCTGCAGGCAGCCCGAGGTGAGCAGGCGCAGGTAAACCACCAGGTAATCCGACGTGGCCGGCTCGTTGAAGGCGGCCAGCAGCTCGGGCAGCGGCACGCGGCGCTCCACACGCTCGATCAGCTCCATCAGCTGGGGGAAACACACCTGGGTCACCTGTGTGTCACCTGTGTCACACCTATCATACACCTGTGTAACATCTGTCACACACACGCGGCGCTCCACGCGCTCGATCAGCTCCATCAGCTGGGGGAAACACACCTGTGTCACCTGTGTGTCACCTGTGTCACCTGTGTGTCACCTGTGTCACCTGTCACACCTGTGTGTCACCTGTGTCACACCTATCATACACCTGTGTAACATCTGTCACACCTGTGTCACACCTATCATACACCTGTGTAACATCTGTCACACACACGCGGCGCTCCACGCGCTCGATCAGCTCCATCAGCTGGGGGATACACCAGGGTCAGCTGTGTGTCACCTGTCACACCTGTGTCACACCTGTCACACCTGTGTGTCACCTATATAACATCTGTCACACCTGTCACACACACACGGCGCTCCACGCGCTCGATCAGCTCCATCAGCTGGGGAACAGACACCTGTGTCACCTGTGTGTCACCTGTGTCACACCTATCATACACCTGTGTCACACCTATCATACACCTGTGTAACATCTGTCACACACACGCGGCGCTCCACGCGCTCGATCAGCTCCATCAGCTGGGGGGGGACACACCTGTGTCACACCTGGGTCACACACACCTGTCACACCTGGGTCACACAAACAGTGTCACACACACCCGTCACACAAACAGTGTCACACCCCTGTGTCACACACACCTGTCACACCTGGGTCACACCAACAGTGTCACACACACCTGTCACACACAGTCACACAAACAGTGTCACACCTGTGTGTCACCTGTCACACACACCTGTCACACCTGTGTCACACAGTGTCACACCTGTCCCACGCAGCTGTGTCAGCCCCAGAGCCCCCTCAGAGCCCCTCCTGAACCCCCAAAGCCCCCCCAGGACCCCTTCAGACCCCTCCCAAAGCCCCCAGACCCCTCAAAGCCCTCCTGATCCCAGCCTGAGTCGCTTCTGAGCCCCCCCAGACCCCACAAAAAACCCTCCTGAATCCCCCCAGACCCCCCTAGGACCCTCCTGAACCCATCTAAAGCCCCCCAGAACCCCCAAAACCTCCCCCAGAGCCCCCCTGGGCCCCCCAAAGCCCCCCAGGACCCTCCTGAACCCCCCCAGACCCCCCAAAAACCTCCTCCAGAGCCCTCCAGGACCCTCCTGAACCTCTCTAAAGCCCCCCAGAACCCCCAAAACCTCCCCAAAACCTCCCCCAGAGCCCCCTGGGTCCCCCAGAGCCCCCCCAGAGCCCCCAGCCCCACCGTGTTGTGGAAGTCCTCGATGGTGAACTCGGTGAAGCCCTGAGCCACCAGCTCCTCCTTGCTGCGCGCTGACACCTCCTTGAACCTGGGGGGCACAAAAAGGGGCACGGGGGGCACTCAAAAGGGGTCTGGGGGCAACCAGAGGGCTGGGGGGGGGATTTGGGGGGTACCCAGTGGGGTCTGGGGGAACCTGGGGGGCACCAAAAGGGGGCTCAGGGGGGCACTCAAAATGGGCCTGGGGTCATCTAAAAGGGGGCTGGGGGCACCCAAAGGGCTCAGGGGGGCACCCAGAGGGTACAGGGGAACCCTGAGGGGGCACCCAAGGGGGTTGGGGGGGCACAGGGGGTGATTTATGGGGGTTTGGGGGGGGTCTCTGGGTGTTTTGTGGTGTCCAGGGGTATTTTTGGGGTTCCTCAGGGTATTTTTGGGCTGTTTCCGATTATTTTTGGGCTGTTTTAGGGTGTTTTGGGCTGTTTCAGGATATTTTTTGGGTGTTTTGGGCTGTTTCAGGTTATTTTGGGCCGTTTTGTGCAGTTTTTGGGCAGTTTCAGGTGATTTCGGGCCGGTTTTGGGGCGCCCTCACCGCTGCAGCTCCTGGCCGTCCTCCAGCAGCGCCTCCAGGTGCGCGAAGCCGAAGGCGCGGTAGAAACAATTCCCGTCCGGCCGCGTCTTGCGGATGTACGAGTACTTCTGCAGCAGGTCCTGGGGACAGAATGGGGACATTGGGGACATTGGGGACAGTGTGGGGACACCTGGGGACATGGGGGACATTGGGGACAGCCCAGGGACAGGGGACACCGTGGGGACAATGTGGGGACAGCCCAGGGACAGGGGACAGCATGGGGACATTGGGGACACTGTGGGGACATTGGGGACACCTGGGGACATTGGGGACACTGTGGGGACATTGGGGACACCTGGGGACATTGGGGACAGCGTGGGGACAGCCAGGACAGTGACCATGGTGACAGGGACAGTGGGGACATTGGGGGGGATTGGGGGCATTGGGGACATTGGGGACAGTGTGGGGACATTGGGGACATGGGTGACATTGGGGACAGCGTGGGGACAATGTGGGGACATTGGGGACAGCGTGGGGACAGTGTGGGGACATTGGGGACAGCGTGGGGACAGCCCAGGGACAGCCAGGACAGTGACCATGGTGACAGGGACAGTGTGGGGACATCAGGGGACACCGTGGGGACATTGGGGACACCATGAGGACAGGGGAGTGCCCAGGGACAGGGGACAGTGTGGGGACATTGGGGACACCTGGGGACATTGGGGACACCGTGGGGACATTGGGGACACCTGGGGACATTGGGGACAGCGTGGGGACAGCCCAGGGACAGCCAGGACAGTGACCATGGTGACAGGGACAGTGGGGACATTGGGGACATTGGGGACATTGGGGGCACCTGGAGACATTGGGGACCTTGGGGACATGGTGGACAGTGTGGGGACATTGGGGACATGAGTGACATTGGGGACACCGTGGGGACAGTGTGGGGACAGTGTGGGACATCGTGGGGACAGTGTGGGGAAATTGGGGACACCATGGGGACAGGGGACAGCCCAGGGACAGGGGACAGTGTGGGGACATTGGGGACAGCCCAGGGACACCGTGGGGACACTGGGGACAGCCCCTGGACAGGGACTGCAGGGACACAGGAGAGACATGTCCCCACAGGGACAGTGAGGGGACATCAGAGGGCACCGTGGGGACACCGGGGACAGCCCAGGGACAGCCAGGACAGGGACAGTGGGGACACTGGGGGGACACGGGGACATCCCTGGGGACAGGGACAGCCAGGACAGTGACCACGGGGACAAGGACACCGTGGGGACATCGGGGACAGCCCAGGGACAGGAACTGTGGGGACATGAGGACATCGGCACATACAGGGGGACAGAGTGGGACAAGGACCATGGGGACAATGGGGGGACATCCCTGGGGACACCATGGGGACACCATGGGGACAGCCAATCCCAGCCCGGTGTCCCAGTGCCCCCCAGTTCCTTCCCAGTTCTCTCCCAGTCCATCCCAATCCCCTCCCAGTCTATCCCAGTAGCATCCCCGGCCCTGTCCCAGTATCCCCGTTCCCCCCCAAATTGTCCCCAGTCCCTCCCAGTATCCCCCAGTCCCTTCCAGTCCATCCCAGTCCCTCCCAGTGTCCCCCAATTCCCTCCCAGTTCCATCCCCTGCCCTGTCCCAGTGTCCCCCAGTCCATCCTAACCCCCTCCCAGTTCCCCCAGTTTCCCCCAGTCCTTCCCAGTGTCCCCCAATCCCCTCCCAGTAGCTCCCAGTTTCCCTCCCAGTCTCTCCCAGTACCATATTCAGCCCCGTCCCAGTGTCCCAGTGCCCCCCAGTCCATCCCAGTCCCTCCCAGTGTCCTTCAATCCCATCCCAGTCCCCCCCAATCCCATCCCAGTCCCTCCCAGTGCCCCCCAGTCCGCACCTTGATTTTCTCCTGGTACACGTGGTCATCCTCCGCGTACTCCTTGTAGAGCTCGGCCAGCTCCAGGCGCTCGGACACCAGCGGGTTCTGCACCGCGATCTGCGCCCAACCGGGGGGTCACAAACCGGGGACACCCCCGGGACCCCCCCGGGGCCGGTTTGGGGGGGAACCGGAGGGATTTGGGGAGGGGGATCCGCACCTCCTGCTGGATCCGGTCCTGCTGCGCCATGATGGCCTCGTCGTAGGCCAGGCAGTTCACACCTGGGGGGACACCGGGAGTCACCGGGGGTTACCGGAGGGGTTAACGGGGGGTGCCGAGCGCGGCTCAGCCCCACCGGGAGGGTCTGGGGTACCCCCGGGAGGGTCCTAAGTGGGGAAACCGGGGGAGATCGGGGCGGGTTTGGTGCGTTCGGTGAACCGGAGTGATGGAGGCCCTCCCGGGAGTAGCGAGGCCACGGCGCGAGGGAGAACCGGGGGGGATCCCGCGGTGTGGGGATGGGTGAGGAGGGGGCTCCGTCGGTACCGTCGGCATCGCTGCCGCCCAGCGGCTCCGGCTGCGGCTGCTGAGGCTCCTCCGCCGCCATCGCCGCCCTGCCCGCCCCGCGCCGCTTCCGGGTCAGCGCCCGCCGCTTCCGGGGCACCGCCCGCGCCGCTTCCGGGAGCGGTGGAGGCTCCGCCCACGATGGGCGTGATTTGTGAGGGTTGACCACGCCCCTCTCCCCTCATGGCGGCGCCGCCCTCAGGGAGCGATGGCGGCACCGGGGAAGACCCGGGAACCTCCGGGAGCCCCGGGATGGTCCCGGTCAGCCTCTCTCCGAGGGTCGGTGCCTCGTTGAGCCCCGCGGCTTTGTGATCTTTCAAGCGAAAATGAAAGAAAATATTTAAAAATATTTAAGTGAGGCAGGGAAAATAATTAAAGACGCGTGATTGGAACTCGGCGGAGCGCCGGGGAAGGGGTTCGCCTTCCGTTTGAAGGGATTAATATGGAAATAAAGGGTTTTGCCTGTTTTTAAACTCATTTTCCTCTCACTGCCCTGCTTTTTCCTAGATGGAACTGGGATAGAATTGGGGTTACTGGGATGGGACCGGGGGTACTGGGAAGGTGAAATTGTCTATTGTGGAACAAACCTCGCTCCCTCAGCGCCTTCTTTGGCACCGCCCCGTGCCCAGGTGCCCCCCAGGTATCCCCCAGGTGATCCCCGGGCAGGTGAGCCCAGGTAACCCCTCCCGGAGCCCCCACCTCCTCCTCATCCTCACTGCTCACCCAAAACTCCCCAAAATCCCCAATTTTCCCCATTCTCCGCTGCGCGTCTTTAAATTTCCCGCGCTGCGGGGCTGGGGGCGGGGTTATGCAAAACAGACTCGCACAGCGAGCGAAAGACATGCTGGGAGTATTTTGGGGGGGATTTGGGGGTTTTTGAGGGGTCCGATCGTGAGGGACGCGGGAGAAAAGTGCGGGATGGGATGGGGAAAGAGGCCGGGAATGGGATACAAAGGGTGTGAGGGCTCTGCGGGGATTTTGGGATTTTTTGGGGTTTTTTTTGGGGTTTTCTGGGGGTCTCTCAGCTACCCCTGCCCCCGCGGCTCCTTGGGGGGAAAGGTGGGACCCCAATGGGGACAACAGCGGGAGCGGGTCAGCGAAAATGCAAATGAGCAGGCGGAAAATTAACATACCATCATGGAGGGGCGGGGGTTGTGAGGCGAGAGGCGGAGTTATGCTAATCAACAACCGGGGTGCGAGTAGGCGGAGACAATGCAAATAAAGATACAAAGCCGGCCAATCACAATGCGGGGCGGGGAAAAGCGGAGGGCGGGGCTGGGAAAGATGAGCAAGTCGCTGTTTGCATAATGAGGTGGAGTTATGCAGATTTATTGAGCCTCCACACGCGCAAGGTATGATGGGAGCATTTTTGGGCAGAATTTCGGGATTTATGGGGTTAGATCGTGCAGGACGTGGGAGCAAAGCGCGAGATGGGATGGAGAGAACGTTCCAGAAGGGTTCGGGAGCGGTCGGGGCGCGGCGCGGGGGTGGCCGTGAGGTGCGGGCGGGCCGGGCGGGGCCGGTGGCGGCGCTGGGGGGTTACCCGGTATCGCTTCTCGGCCTTTTGGCTAAGATCAAGTGTAGTATCTGTTCTTATCAGTTTAATATCTGATACGTCCTCGATGAGAGGACTTTATATTAAACGGATTTTTGGGCTCGGGAGTTGGACCCGGAGCTTGCTCCCTCCGCTCCGCGCATCGTCCCGGTATTGCAGTGCCTCCGGGAACGGTGCACCCCGCACGGGGACCTTTCACTGGTGAAAAACAGATCGAAAAATTGCTTAGTGTGCGCTGAAATCGTGAGTATGTCGCGGCTCCAGCCATGGTGCAGCCACTCGCTAACCTTTTGTAACTCACTCAATCTGTACTGTACTCACTCGGTATTGCAGCGCCTCCGGGAACAGTGCACCCTCAATGGGAAATATGAATGGTCAAAAATAGGTTAGAAATTACCTGCAACTGTCTGCAATCGTGGTTATACCGCGATATCAGCCATGGGTCAGCCAATCATTAATCTTTTACAACTCACTAATTTTGTCCTGTACTCACTCTCTCGGTATCGCTGGAAAAGACGGCGAATTATGAGTGGTGAAAAATAGACCGAAAATCACCTAAAATTGGGTGAAATCGGGGTTACATCTCGATATCAACTACGGTTCTGCCGACTGCTGTTGCTCTGCAGCTCACTCATTCCGTGCTGTACTCTCCGTGCCGGTATTGCTGCACCTCTGGGAACGGTTCATCCCCAACAGGGACCCACATCGGTCAAAAATCGGCCAGAATCAGTTAAAATCGTGATTATTACATCGCTGTATTAGCCGCGGTTTGCCAGTCCCTGTCCCCCTGCAGCTCATTCATTGTGTCGCATTCACCTTACCTGGAATGCCAGCGAGCGACTAAAGCATGGCTGAAATCGCGGCCGAATTCCCCTTAAACTCGCATTTGAGTTTTCGATCTTTTTCACCGATCCTAAGTCCCCGTTGGGGTTGCATCGTTCCCGGAGGCGCTGCAATACCGGAAGGATGAGGACAGCACAGAATGAATGAGCTGCCAGATGTTCGCCAGTAGCTACATTATGGCTGAAGTCGCGGTACAACCGCGATTTACAATTAGCTTGCAATAGGTTTGAATCTATTTTTCACCAGTGGAAGGTCCCCGTGCGGGGTGCACCGTTCCCGGAGGCACTGCAATACCGGGACGATGCGCGGAGCGGAGGGAGCAAGCTCCGGGTCCAACTCCCGAGCCCAAAAATCCGTTTAATATAAAGTCCTCTCATCGAGGACGTATCAGATATTAAACTGATAAGAACAGATACTACACTTGATCTTAGCCAAAAGGCCGAGAAGCGATACCGGGACTTCCCCCAACGCCGGAGCCGGTCCAGCCCGGCCCGCCCGAACCTCATGGAGAGCCCCACGCCGCGCTCGCAGCCTTTAAATTCCGTTCCTGGGCTCTTTTCCCAGCTCATCTGCACTTTCTCTATCTTGTCCCGCACGATCACACCCCCAAAAACCCCGAAATTCTCCCCAAAAAATCATCCCAGCATGCCCTTCGCTCGCTCCTCTCTTCTGTTTTGCATAACCCCGCCTCTCACCCCGGCAGGTTTTGCGTCACTCGTTTATTAGCATAATAACACCTCTATATTTGCGTATTCATATCTCAGGACTGATTTGCTCCGCCCCTTTTCTTTACCCAGCGGTTTTCGGGCTGGGGGAACCGGTGTGGGGGAACTGGAGAGGTTTGGGGGGTCCCTCCTTCCCTCCCAAGGGGGATTTTGGGGGGGACAGGAGGCACCGCCGGGGGTGTTTCCGTCACCACTCGGCTCCCACGCCCCCCCATATTCGGAATCACTCGAGTATTTCCGTCACTGCTCGGCTCCTCCCGCCGCCCCCCTGGGCTCGGCTATTTCCGTCACTGCTCGGCTCCCTCCGCCTCCCCCCTGGGCTCGGCTATTTCCGTCACTGCTCGGCTCCCTCCGTCTCGTCCTCCTGGGCTCGGCTATTTCCGTCACTGCTCGGCTCCCTCCGTCTCGCCCCTGGGCTCGGCTATTTCCGTCACTTCTCGGCTCCTTCCACCGCCCCTCTACGCTCGGCTATTTCCGTCACTGCTCGGCTCCTCCCGCCGTCCCCCTGGGCTCGGCTATTTCCGTGACTGCTCGGCTCCTTCCGCCGCCCCTCTACGCTCGGCTATTTCCGGCAGCACTCGGCTCCCTCCGTCTCGCCCCTACGCTCGGCTATTTCCGGCAGCGCTCGGCCCTTTCCGCCGCTCCCATAGAAAACTCTTCAGCACACTGCATCCTTTCATTAGGAAGCCCCAAATTAACGCTCATTAATCTCTTTTCTCTCATCACCGCCCATTAACCACCCCGCCATCTGCTCAGCGACCCGCACAACCCTCCTGGAGACCACTTTGGCCCCGAAACCCCTTTAAACACCTCAAAATCACCCCCACAACAGCGCAAAACCAACCCTAAAAAAGTCAAAACAACTCAGAAATCCCAAAATGGCAGGGATTGTGCCCAAATTCCTTTATTGTGCTCAGGAGTTGGCGTTGGGCCCCTTCTTCTTGCCGAAGGTGGGCACGACGTTGACGAAGCGCCGGTTGTACTGCATGCGCCGCTTGGCCCGCCCCGTCTTCTTCTTCTTCTTCTCCTGCTTGGCCACCTGACGGAAAACCAGGGGGTCAGGAGGGTCCCCAAAATCATGGAAAGATCCCCAAACCCCCCAAAGCCGGGGGGAGCCCCCTCAGAGCTCACCTTGGGGGTCTGGCCCCTCACTTTGCCGGCGCGGGCGAGGGAGCCGTGCACCTTACCTGAAAGAAGGAAGGAAATGTTGGTGTTGGGGGGGTTGTTTTGTTAATTAACACTCCGATAATTAGCGGCCCCCCTGTAATTACCGCCCAGCAGGCGCGTGGAGAGGTCCAGGGTGGTGAATTCGGGGAGGGGGCTCTGCCCCAGCACGGCCTCATCGTCCAGGGGGGTCCCGGCGTGGAGCAGCACTTGGTCCTCGGGGGGGATCCCCGACAGCTCGGCCACCCTCTCCTGGGGGAGGGGCACAAACGGGGGGGTCAGCACCCCAAAATCGGGAATGGGGAGGGGGGACAGCCCCAATCTGGGGGGCTCTCACCTTGATCTGGGCGAGGGTCTCGGAGCCGGAGAGCTCGAGGGTGAGGAGGGTCTGGCCGCGGATGAAGAGCTGCATGGTGAGGGCTGTGGGGGGGGCATTGGGGGGTTAGGGGGGGTCCCCACAGCCCAAAAATGGGGGGAACCCCCTGGAAGGGAGGAGGGATCCCCAAGAAAAGAGTAAGGAAGAGTAAGGGGCAGTTTTAGGGTAATTTGAGGGCTGTTTTTGGGGAGGTGAGCGGGGTTTGAGGGGGCTGGGGCTGTTTTGGGTATGATCAGGGCAGTTTTGGGGTGTTGTGGCTATTTTGAGGGGCTGTGGGTGTGTTTTGGGGTGTTTCTGGCTGTTTTGGGTGGGATCAGGGCAGTTTTGGGGGCGTTTTCCTCCCCTCTCCCGCCCACAGGACTTTGTAACCTGGCCTGGGGCCCTGGGGACAAAGGGCTCTGCCTGGGGGGGGACATTGGGGGTCCTCTGGCAGCACCCTTGGGTGCCCCCGACGACCCCCTCAAGGGCCCCCCATAATCCCCATCACCCCAAACATTCGGAGCCCCCTAAGGATCCCCCCCAAACCCCCTCAGAATCCCCCCAAAACCCGTCCAGAGCCTCCCCAGCGGCTGCTGCAGCCCCTCCAGGCCCCCCCTCACCTGAACGCCCTCAGAGCCCCCCAAAAACCTCCCCAGCCCCTCTCACAGACCCCCCAATAGACCCCAGCCCCACAGAATACCCCGTTAAACCCCTCCAGAGCGGTCCCCCTATCTCAAATCCCCTCAGGATTCCCCCCAAACCCCAATACCCCCACTGAGCCCCTCCACAACGCTCCCCTCACCCCAAACCCCCTCAGAGCCCCCCAAACCCCCCTTAGCCCCTCCTGTACCCTCTCCCGGACCCCTCCGTCACCCCCGACCCCTCAAATCCCCCCAAATTCCCGTTCCGAGCCCCCCGGGCCCGGCCCCACCTCAGCGGCTCCCTCAGGGCTCGGAGCGCGGCGCGGAGAGAGCGCGGTGACGTCACGCGTGCGCACGTGCGCGCTGCGTGATGACGTTTGAGGGCGGGAAGGAGGAGGAGCCAAGATGGCGGCGATGGCGGCGCTGGGCCGGAGGCTGCGGGCGCTGGGCCGGGGGGTCAGGGGGATGCAGGTAACGGGAAGGGGTTTTGGGGTGTGAGGGGTTCTTTTGGGGGGCATTTGGGGGACTCAGGAACAAGGGGGGAGCTGTGAGGGGGGAATTGGAGTGGGGGGTTTGAGGGGTGAAGGGAGGTTTGAGGATCCCTGAGGGGATTTGGGGTTTAGGGAGGGAAATTGGGAGGATCCTGAGGGGACTGGGGGGTGTGGGAGGGAGGAGAAACTGGCGGGGAACTGGATAGGGGGGATTTTGGGGGGGTCATGAAAAAGGAGGGGGGAACTTGGGGGTGAATTAATTTGGAATCTGGGGGGGTTCTCTGAGGGATTTTTGGGGACCTGGGGGGTTCTCTGAGGGATTTTTTGGGGGTTCTCTGAGGGATTTTTGGGGGGGTTCTCTGAGGGATTTTTTGGGGGGGTCTCTGAGGAATTTTTGGGGAGTCTCTGAGGGATTTTGGGGGTCCCCACAGAGCCCTCCCCGCTACGAGGAGTCCACGGCCGAGTTCGGGTTCGTGCAGCGCCTGCTGCCCCCCAGCCGCATCCCCGACCCCCCCCCGCACCCCAAATACCCCACCCCGTCCGGATGGAGCCCCCCCAAAGGTCCGGCACCCTGTCATTAACACTGGGGGGTTAATTAGTGCCGGGGCAGGGGTGCTTTACACCAAAATCGGGTTAATTAATGAGTTAATACTCTCGGGGGATGCCAAAATACTTCCTTGAAAGAGAAATTATTAATTCCAACCCAAGTGATGAAGAGAATTTACTTAAGGACAGAGTGCGTGCGATTCCCATGGGAGGGCGTTAATTACTCCGGGGGGGCTTTAATTACCCCCCGGGGGGGTGTTAATTACTCCTTGGGGGTGCTGATTACCTTTGGGGGAGCCCAAAATATTTCCCCCAAAGAGATATTCGTAATTCCAAACCGAGTAGTGAAGGGAATTTACGGAGTGCGGGAAGGGTTCGATTCCCCTGGGAGGGCGTTAATTACTGCGGGGGGGCTTTAATTAACCCCGGGGGGTGCTAATTACCCTCTGGGGGTGCCCCTTTGGCAGACCCCCCCCCGGAGCTGCCCTACCTGGTGCGCCGCTCCCGCCTGCACAACCTGCCCGTGTACGAGGGGCAGCGCCAGGGCCGGCGCCTGACGGAGCTGCGCCGCATCCACGGCGACATCTGGGTGAGTGGGGGGCTTGGGGAGGGGGCTCGGGGGCTGGGGGGGATCCCCCTGACCCCCCCGTGCCCCCCCAGGCGCTGCAGCGGGACCTGAGCGCGTTCCTGGGCTCCCTGGGCGTCCCCGAGGTGGCGGCGCAGGTGAACGAGGTGACGGGGACGCTGCGGCTGCGCGGGCACTGCGCGCCCCAGGTGAGGCAGTGGCTGCTCCAGAGGGGCTTCTAGGGAGCCCCGGGGCTGCTGGGGGACCCCAGACGCTGCCCCGGGACCCCCAGAGATCGGGGGAGCCAAAGATCCGCAAGGGGGACCCCGAAGTCTGCGAGGGATCGGCTGTGGGAGCACCCGGAGCTGCTGGAAATGGAGCCTGGGCAGGGAAAGCTCTGCTGGGAGCGCCTCCAGATCCACCTGGGCACCCCAAAATCTGCTGGGAGCGCCTCCAGATCCACCTGGGCACCCCAAAATCTGCTGGGAGCGCCTCCAGATCCACCTGGGCACCCCAAAATCTGCTTGGGCATCTCAAAATCCATTTGGGGCACTTCCAGATTCACCTGAGCGCCTCCAGATCCACCTGGGCACCCCAAAATCTGCTTGGGGCACCTCCAGATCCACCTGGAACATCTCTAGATCCAACTGAGCACCCCAAAATTTGTTTGGGGCATCCCAAAATCCATTTGGGACACCTCCAGATCCACCTGGAGTTCCCCAAAATTCATTTGGGGCACCTCTAAATCCACCTGGGCACACCGAAATCTGTTTGGGGCACCTTCAGATCTACCTGAGCTCCTCAAAATCTGTTGGGAAAAGCTCCAAATTTACAGGAAAGCTTGGAATCCACCTGGGCACCCCGGAATCCGCGTGGAGCACCCCAAAATCTGCCTGGATCTGCTGTGGACAGCCCAAAATCTGCATTGGGATCCTGAAATCCACAGAAAGGACCCCAAAATCCACCTTGAGGTTCCCCAAATCTGCTGGGAGCCCCCCAGAAATGAAAGAAACCCCCTCAAAAATGGAACAAACCCAAATAAACTCGGGTAACGCCTCGCAGCCTCTTGATTTACAGTGCACCTCCAAAATCCACCATGGGGCACCCCAAAATCTCCTAGGAGCCCCCAAAAATCAAACAAAACCACCCCAAAAATCAAACGAAATCCCCCCAAAAATAATCAAAACAAAACCACCCCAAAAATAATCAAACAAAACCACCCAAAAATCAAACAAAATCACCCAAAAATCAAACAAAACCACCCCAAAAATCAAATGAAATCCCCCGCGCGGGACCCGGATGTGGCGGCGCCGCCGCAGAGGGGTAACGGCGGAGGGAGAACCATAGAGACGGGCGGGAGAGGCCAGAGCGGCTTCCGCTGCCGCCGCCATGGCCACAGACACAGGAAGGAGAAACCGGAGCGGCCCAGTGGGGAAAACACCAGCATAAACCAGTGTATAAACCAGTACAGGGAGCGCCGCACCAACCGCAGAGGCTTTGGAGAGGTGCAAAATCATTATAAACCAATTCAGGCGGGAGTCTCTATGGTTGAGCCACCACAGAGGCTCTGAGGGAGGGGGGAGAACCATAGAGACGTCCCCGAGCGGCCAGAGCGGCTTCCGCTGCCTCCGCCATTACCGTAGAGACAGGAAGGAGAAACCGGAGCGGCCCAGTGGAGAAAACACCAGTATAAACCAGTATAAACCAGTACGGGGAGCGCCGCACTAATACAATAAACCATTCTAAACCAGCACAGGCGGGTGTCTCTATGGCTGAGCCACCACAGAGACTCTGAGGGAGAACCATCGAGACGCGGGCGCCGCCGAGCGCCCCCCGGCGGGCGGGAGCAGCCGAGCTTTACTGCAATTTTTATTTGTATTTACACCGGAGCTGGTAAAAATTTGTACATTATTTACAAATTAAATAATTCCGCCACCGCTTCGGGGGGAACAGGAGCGATTCTGGGGGGTCCAGAGCCCCCCCGGGTCATCCCTCCCCCTCCCTGTGGCTTCACCCCAAAACGAGGCGATTTCAAAGGAATTCACCCAAAAAAACCCCTCAAACAGACCCAAAGAAATGATGATTTTGGCTCAAAATGGGTTAAAAAAAACAACACAAAAGGGTTCAAATCAACTCCCCAAAGCGGCGCCGCTGCGTTATTGCCAAATTCCTCATCAAGCCACTCAAAGCTGGGGCAAAAACCCGAAAAAATGACAGGAAAAAAAAGCGCCTCAAAGCTGAAAATCCCAATTTGGCTCCTTTTTGCCCCAAAACTCCCCCCAGAGCCCCAGTCTGGGTGCAAAAGGCGCCGTTTGCGTCGGTTCCGGCCGCGGGGTTTCGGAGTTTTGGTTTTTCCCTGAGAATTTGGGGTTCCAGAGGCACTGGGGGCGCGGCCGGGGCTGGGCCAAAAGCGCCCGGAATTGGGCAAAAGTCAGCGAGAAACTGCAACTCCCACCAGTACAAACCAGTACAGACCAGTCTGGGCTGGGGGGTGGGGTTGGGGGTTAATACTGTTAATGGGGAGGGGGCAGAATTCCCAAAATTCCAGGGGAACCCCGAAATTCCATGGAGGGGACCCAAAAATTCCCAAATTTTCCTGGGAAAATGCTGAAATTCCCACGGGTAGGACCCAAATTCGGGGCAATTTCCCCCAAAATTCCCATGGGAACCACAAGGACCCGGCCCTGGCTTGGGGGGAGAGGGGAAATTGGGGGGAAATGGGGAAAAATGGGAAAAATAGAGGGGAAAAGGAAGGAAAATGGGGAGGAAATGGGAAAAATTGATGGAAAATGGGGGGAAATTGGGGGAAAATTGAGATAAGTTGGGAAAAATGGAGAGGAATGAGAAAAAAA
This sequence comes from Zonotrichia leucophrys gambelii, assembly GCF_028769735.1. Taxonomy (NCBI): domain Eukaryota; kingdom Metazoa; phylum Chordata; class Aves; order Passeriformes; family Passerellidae; genus Zonotrichia; species Zonotrichia leucophrys. The sequence goes on from NW_026992239.1 coordinate 648,265, forward strand.
GGGGGAAAATGGAGGGGAAAATTGGGAAAAATTGGGGGAAATTGGGAAAATATGGGGAAATATTGAGGAAAATTGGGAGAAATGGAGGATAATTGGGAAAAACTGATAGAAATCAGGAAAAATTGGGGGGAAATTGGGAAAAAATGGGGGCAAACAGCGGGAAAAGGGAGGGGAGAGGGGTTTGGGGCTGGGGAAGTGGGGTGGGGGAGGTGGGAGGGGGTCCTGGGGGAATCTTGGGTCAGTGTGGGGGGTCCCGGTCAGTGGGGGGGGGTCCCGGTTCAGTTTTTGGGGAGATTTTTGGGGGGTCCCAGTCAGTGGGGGGGGGTCCCGGTTCAGTTTTGGGGAGGTTTTGGGGTTTTGGGGGGTCCCGGTCAGTGGGGGGGGAGTCCCGGTTCAGTTTTGGGGAGGTTTTGGGGGTTTTGGGGGGTCCCGGTCAGTGGGGGGGGGTCCCGGTTCAGTTTTGGGGGTTTTGGGGGGTCCCAGTCAGTGGGGGGGGTCCCGGGTTGGTTTTGGGGGGTCCCGGTTCAGTTTTGGGGGGGTTTTGGGTCAGTTTTGGGGGTCCCGGTCAGTGGGGGGGGGTCCCCAGCCTCTGCAGGCGCCGCCGCCGCAGCTCGGCCGTGTCGGGGCCCTCTGGGGGTTCAGGGCCCTCTGGGGGCTCCTCGGTGCCTTCGGCCTCCTCCTCATCCTCAGCGGGGGCGGCATCTGCGGGGACACCGGGGGCCAACGGCTTGGACCGGTTTGCACCGGCTCAAACCAGTGCAGAGCCAGTTAACACCAGTGCAGAACCAGTTTAACCCATTTCAGCCCAGTCCCTCCCAGTCCCTCCCAGTCCCCCCCAGTCCCTCCCAGTCCATCCCAGTCCCCCCCAATCCCTCCCAGTCCCCCCCAGTCCATCCCAGTCCCCCCCAGTCCCTCCCAGTCCATCCCAGTCCATCCCAGTCCCTCCCAGTTTATCCAGTCCATCCCAGTCCCTCCCAGTCCCCCCCAGTCCCCCCCAGTCCATCCCAGTCCCCCCCAGTCCCTCCCAGTCCCCCCCAGTCCATCCCAGTCCCCCCCAGTCCCTCCCAGTCCATCCCAGTCCCCCCCAGTCCCTCCCAGTCCCTCCCAGTTTACCCCGGTCCCCCCCAGTCCCCCCCAGTCCCTCCCAGTTTACCCAGTCCCTCCCAGTCCCTCCCAGTCCCTCCCAGTTTACCCCAGTCCCCCCCAGTCCCTCCCAGTTTACCCCAGTCCCTCCCAGTTTACCCCAGTCCCTCCCAGTCCCCCCCAGTCCCTCCAGTCCCCCCCAGTCCCTCCCAGTCCCTCCCAGTTCACTCCCAGTCCATCCCAGTTTATCCAGTTCCATCCCAGTCCCTCCCAGTCCATCCCAGTTCACTCCCAGTCCATCCCAGTTTATCCAGTTCCATCCCAGTCCCCCCCAGTCCCTCCCTCTCTCACCGCTGCCTCCGGCGGCTCCCGGGGGCTCCTCCGGGGGGCTCTCACGGGGGGGGGGCGGCCGGGGGGCGCCTCGGGGGGTCCTGGGGGGGGCACGGAGTCAGCGCGAGGGGGGGAGGGGGGGGTGGGGCAGCACCGAGCCCTCCCAGTGCTCCCAGTGTGTCCCAGTTTATCCCAGTCCATCCCAGTGCTCCCAGTGTGTTCCAGTTTATCCCGTACCCAATGTGGGCCAGCACGCCCAGGTACTGGCTGATCTGTCATTCCCAGTTTATCCCAGTTTATCCCAGTCCCCCATACCCGAGGTGGGCCAGCACGCCCAGGTACTGGCTGATCTGTGATTCCCAGTCCATCCCAGTTTATCCCAGTCCATCCCAGTATAACCCAGTCCCCCATACCCGATGTGTGCCAGCATGCCCAGGTACTGGCTGATCTGTGATTCCCAGCCATTCCCAGTTTATCCCGTACCCGATGTGTGCCAGCACGCCCAGGTACTGGCTGATCTGTGATTCCCAGTTTATCCCAGTTTATCCCAGTATAACCCAGTCCCCCGTACCCGATGTGGGCCAGCACGCCCAGGTACTGGCTGATCTGTCATTCCCAGCCATTCCCAGTCCATCCCAGTATAACCCAGTCCCCCGTACCCGATGTGGGCCAGCACGCCCAGGTACTGGCTGATCTGTGATTCCCAGTTTATCCCAGTTTATCCCAGTTTGCCCCGTACCCAATATGGGCCAGCACGCCCAGGTACTGGCTGATCTGTGATTCCCAGTCCCTCCCAGTCCATCCCAGTTTATCCCAGTTTGCCCCGTACCCGATGTGGGCCAGCACGCCCAGGTACTGGCTGATCTGTCATTCCCAGTATAACCCAGTTTATCCCATACCCGATGTGGGCCAGCACGCCCAGGTACTGGCTGATCTGTCATTCCCAGTTTATCCCAGTTTGCCCCATACCCGATGTGGGCCAGCACGCCCAGGTACTGGCTGATCTGTCATTCCCAGCCCTTCCCAGTTTATCCCAGTTTATCCCAGTCCATCCCATACCCGATGTGGGCCAGCACGCCCAGGTACTGGCTGATCTGTCATTCCCAGTTTATCCCAGTCCATCCCAGTTTATCCCAGTTTGCCCCGTACCCCAGGTGTGCCAGCACGCCCAGGTACTGGCTGATCTGTCATTCCCAGTCCATCCCAGTCCATCCCAGTTTGCCCCATACCCGATGTGTGCCAGCACGCCCAGGTACTGGCTGATCTGTGATTCCCAGTTCATCCCAGTATAACCCAGTTTATCCCGTACCCCAGGTGTGCCAGCACGCCCAGGTACTGGCTGATCTGTGATTCCCAGTCCATCCCAGTCCATCCCAGTTTGCCCCATACCCGATGTGTGCCAGCACGCCCAGGTACTGGCTGATCTGTGATTCCCAGTTTATCCCAGTATGCCCCAGTCCCCCGTACCCGATGTGGGCCAGCACGCCCAGGTACTGGCTGATCTGTGATTCCCAGTTCATCCCAGTATAACCCAGTTTATCCCGTACCCCAGGTGTGCCAGCACGCCCAGGTACTGGCTGATCTGTGATTCCCAGTCCATCCCAGTTTATCCCAGTCCCCCGTACCCCAGGTGTGCCAGCACGCCCAGGTACTGGCTGATCTGTGATTCCCAGTCCATCCCAGTTTATGCCATACCCGATGTGTGCCAGCACGCCCAGGTACTGGCTGATCTGCAGCATGGCGGCGTCCAGCAGCGTGTGGATGTTGTGCAGGCACTGCAGCCGCGCCTCCAGGTGCTGCCGCTCGTGCCCCTCCAGCGCCCGCAGCTCCTCCTCCGTCAGCCCCGCGAAGCCGGCGGGGGGCACCGGCATGGGGGGCACCCCTGGGGGAATGGAGAGATTCAACCAAACCCCAAACTCCTGAATTCCTGAATTCCTGAATCCCCGAATCCCTGAATCCCCAAATCCCTGAATCCCAAATCACCGGCATGGGGGGCACCCCTGGGGGAATGGGGGATTCAACCAAACCCCAAATTCAACCAAACCCCAAATTCCTGAATCCCCAAATCCCCGAATCCCCAAATCCCAGATCACCGGCATGGGGGGCACCCCTGGCAATGGGGGATTCAACCAAACCCCAAACTCCTGAATTCCTGAATCCCCAAATTCCTGAATCCCCAAATCCCCGAATCCCCAAATTCCTGAATCCCGAATCCCAAATCACCGGCATGGGGGGCACCCCTGGGGGAATGGGGGATTCAACCAAACCCCAAATTCCTGAATTCCTGAATCCCCAAATCCCCAAATCCCAGATCACCGGCATGGGGGGCACCCCTGGGAATGGGGGATTCAACCAAACCCCAAATTCAACCAAACCCCAAATTCCAAATTCCTGAATCCCCAAATTCCTGAATTCCCAAATCCCCGAATCCCAAATCACCGGCATGGGGGGCACCCCTGGGGGAATGGGGATTCAACCAAACCCCAAATTCAACCAAACCCCAAATTCCTGAATTCCCAAATTCCCGAATCCCCAAATCACCGGCATGGGGGGCACCCCTGGGGGAATGGGGGATTCAACCAAACCCCAAATTCAACCAAACCCCAAATTCCAAATTCCTGAATCCCCAAATCCCAAATCACCGGCATGGGGGGCACCCCTGGGGGAATGGAGAGATTCAACCAAACCCCAAATTCCTGAATTCCTGAATCCCCAAATTCCCGAATCCCCAAATCCCTGAATCCCCAAATTCCTGAATTCCCAAATCCCCGAATCCCAGATCACCGGCATGGGGGGCACCCCTGGCAATGGGGGATTCAACCAAACCCCAAACTCCTGAATTCCTGAATCCCCAAATCCCCGAATCCCCGAATCCCAAATCACCGGCATGGGGGGCACTCCTGGGAATGGGGGGCAGAGGGGGAATCAGCCTGGGGTCCCCAAATCCCCTGATTCCCAAATTGCTGAATTCCCAAATCCCAAAATCCCACAATCCCCAAATTTCCAATCCCCAATCCCCAAACTCCCAAATCCCCAATCCCCAGTTCCAAAATCTCCAATCCCCAAATCCCCAACCCCAAATCCCCAATTCCAAAATCCCCAGTTCCCAATCCCCAACCCTCAAATCCCCAAACCCCCAATCCCAATCTCCAAATCCCCAACCCCAACACCTGCAATCCTCAATGCCCAAAATTTCCGGTACCCAATTCCAAAATCCCCAATCCCAAATACCAAACCCCAAATCCACAATCCCCACATCCAAAATCCCAAATCCCCATTTTCACAAATCTCAAAAACCCAATCTCCAACACCCAAATCCTGATTTCCAACTTCCAGTCTGCAAATCCCCAATTCCCAACTCCCAAACCCCAACTCCCAATCCCCAAATCCCAAATCCCCAAATCCCCAATCCCCAAATCCCCAATCCCCAATCCCAAATCCCCAATCCCCAAACCCCAATCCCCCAATCCCAAAACCCCCAAATCCCCAATCCCCAAATCCCCAAATCCCCAATCCCCAAATCCCCAATTCCCCAATTCCAAAATCCCCAAACCCCAACTCCCAAACCCCAATCCCCAAACCCCAAAACCCCAAATCCCCAATCCCCAATCCCCAATCCCCAAACCCCAATCCCCAATCCCCAAATCCCCAATCCCAAACCCCAATCCCCAATCCCCAAATCCCCAATTCCCCAATTCCAAAATCCCCAAATCCCAACTCCCAAACCCCAACTCCCAATCCCCAAACCCCAAATCCCCAATCCCAAATCCCCAATCCCCAAATCCCCAATTCCCCAATTCCAAAATCCCCAAATCCCCAAATCCCAAAACCCCAATCCCCAATCCCCCAATTCCAAAATCCCCAAATACCAACCCCCAAACCCCAATCCCCAAACCCCAAATCCCCAATTCCCCAATCCCCAAATCCCAAAATGCCACATCCCCAATTCCCAAACCCCCAAACCCCAAATCCCCAATCCCAAATTCCCCAGTCCCCGTTCGTACCGAAGAGCGGCGGCCAGGGCATCCCCACCCATGGCGGGGGCAGCGGCAGCCCCGGCACCGCCCCGGCCCCGCCCGGCTCCGACCCCGCAGTGCCGGGAACGGCACCGGGACCAGAACCGGGACCAGAACCGGGACCGGCACCGGGACGGGAACCTGCGGGACACAAACGGGTTGGGGTGGGAAATAATGGGGGTTTGGGGTGGGAAATGGGGTTTGGGGGTGGGCAATGGGGTTTGGGCGGTTTGGGGGATTTGGGGTGTGAAAAGGGGCAGGGGACGGGTTTGGGGGCGATTTGGATTCGGGGGATTTGGGGTGGGAAAAGGGGCTGGAGGGGATTTGAGATTGGATTTGGGGTGGGAAAAGGGGCAGGATGAGATTCGGGGTGGGATTTGGGGTGAGATTTGGGATGGGATTCAGGGTGGGATTCAGGTGGGATTTGGGGTGGGATTCAGGTGGGATTTGGATGGGATTCAGGTGGGATTCAGGGTGGGTTTCAGGTGGGTCTCAGGGTGGGTTTCAGGTGGGTTTCAGGGTGGGTTTCAGGGTGGGTTTCAGGTGGGATTCAGGTGGGTTTCAGGGTGGGTTTCAGGGTAGGATTTGGATGGGTTTCAGATGGGTTTCAGATGGGATTCAGGGTAGGATTTGGGATGGGTTTCAGATGCGTTTCAGGTGGGATTCGGGCTGGACTCACCAGCAGCAGCTCCAGCAGCCGCAGCAGCTCCGTCAGTGCCAGGCGGGGCCGGGGCAGCGGGGCCGGGGCCGGGCGGGAAGGGGCCCACGGGCGGCCAGAACGGGAACATGCCCGGGGGGAACGGGGGCAGCAGCCCCTGGGGAACTGCGGGGACAGAGCGGGGCTGGGAGAGCCGGAACCCCAATTCCCACACTGGGATGTCCCAGGGGCAGAAACAGCCCAGGCTGCCCACGGGGCCTCTCCTTCCCTGTCCGTCTGTCCCCTCCCTGTCCCTTTGTCCCTCCAGCACCGGCCACTTACAGCTGGGGAGTCCCTGTGTCCCCTCCCTGTCCCCCTGTCTGTCCGTCTGTCTGTCTGTCCCATTCACAGTTTGGGGGTTCCCCGCCTCCTGTCTGTCCCTCTGTCCATCTGTCTGTCCCACTCAGTTTGGGGGCTGTGCTGGCGCTGCCGGTGCCTCCAGGGCTGCCCCCCCCCCCCGTCCCCCTGTCCGTCTGTCCCCTCCCTGTCCGTCTGTCTGTCCCACTCACAGTTTGGGGTCCCTGTCCCCATGTCCGTCTGTCCCCTCCCTGTCCGTCCGTCTGTCCCACTCACAGTTGGGGGGCTGTGCCGGCGCTGCCGGTGCCGGTGCCTCCCCCCTGTCTCCTGTCCCCATGTCCGTCTGTCCCCTCCCTGTCCGTCCGTCTGTCCCACTCACAGTTCGGGGGCTGTGCCGGCGCTGCCGGTGCCGGTGCCGGAGCCTCCGGGGGCGGCTGCGGGGGCAGCGATGCCCGGAGCACGTCCATGCGGCACGTGGGGCACGTCTGCTGCCGCTGGAACCACGAGCGCAGGCAGCTGAGGGGTTCATTACACCCTAATTAATACCCTAATTAGTGCCACCCCACAGAACCCCGCTAATTAACCCGTTAATTAACTCCCCTCTTGTTCATTGCTGGCCCCCATGTCTGCTGCCGCTGGAACCACGAGCGCAGGCAGCTGAGGGGTTCATTACACCCTAATTAGTACCTTAATGAGTGCCACCCCGCAGAACCCCCCTAATTAACCCATTAATTAACCCGGTAATTAACTCCCCTCTTGTTCATTGCTGGCCCCCATGTCTGCTGCCGCTGGAACCACGAGCGCAGGCAGCTGAGGGGTTCATTAACCCCCTCATTAACCCCATAATTAACACCTTCATTAGCGCCACCCCAAAACCCCGGCTGCTTTATTCCCCTGGCGGTAATTAACCTGTTCATTAATTTCCATTAATTAATTGCCCCCCCCAGCCCCAAGACCCCTCCATGTCTCTCTGATCCACCCAATGAAGTTTAACCCTTCCCCCACTAATGAACCCATAATTAATTAATCCTGAGTTAACTAATAACTTCATTAACCGCCACTGCAGTGCTGGGGATTGGGATGGGATTGGGATGGAGATGAGGATTGGGATCAAGATGGGATCAGGATCAGGATTGGGATTGGAACTGGGATCAGGATTGGGACTGATCCATTGCAGGCTGGCAGAGCTGTGGTGGTGACCCCCCAAAACCACCCCAAATCCCCAAAACCACCCCAGAACCCCCAAAACCACCCCCAAAACCCCCCAAAACCACCCCAGAATCCCCAAAACCACCCCAGAACCCCCAAAACCACCCCCAAAACCACCCCCAAAACCACCCCAGAATCCCCAAAACCACCCCAGAATCCCCAAAACCACCCCCAAAACCAACCCCAAAACCACCCCAGAATCCCCAAAACCACCCCAGAATCCCCCAAAACCACCCCAAATCCCCAAACCCAAAGATGGCACCTGGTGTGGAAGATGTGGTTGCAGGGCAGGCGCTTGGCGCCCGTCACCATCTCCTCGCGGCAGATGATGCACACGTTGTCCATGGCCTGCAGCTCCTCGGCCGTGGCGTCGGGGTACCTGCGCCAGGGAGCCCCAAAATCCCACAGCTGAACCCAAAATCCCACAGCTGATCCCAAAATATCCCATCACTGATCCCAAAATCCGCCAGGTGAACCCCAAATCCCATCACTGATCCCAAAATCCCACAGCTGAACCCCAAATCCCATCACTGAGCCCAAAATCCCACAGCTGATCCCAAAATATCCCATCACTGATCCCAAAATCCCATCACTGATCCCAAAATCCCACAACTGATCCCAAAATCCCATAACTGATCCCAAAATCCCATCACTGATCCCAAAATCCACCAGCTGAACCCCAAATCCCATCACTGATCCCAAAATCCCATCACTGATCCCAAAAATCCCATAGCTGAGCCCAAAATATCCCATAGCTGATCCGAAAATCCCACAGCTGATCCCAAAAATCCACAGCTGATCCCAAAATCCCACAGCTGACCCCAAAATCCCACAGCTGACCCCAAATATCCCCCAGCTCTGGGCAGTTCAGGGGAAAAGGGACCTTGGGTTTTGCTCAATGGGTTTTGGTTGAATTCCCAAAAGCCCCAAACCCTCCCAGTGCTCCCAGTTCCATCCCAGTTACCCAGTGGGGCCAGGACCATTAGGGGCTAGACCTCCCTTGGGATTTGGGGTTTTTGGGGTGCTTTGGGGGGTTTTTGGGGTGGATGACACAGGTTTTTGGGGTGGTTTGGGGTTTTTGGGGTGGATGACACAGGTTTTGGGGGTGGTTTGGGGTTTTTGGGTGGATGACACAGGTTTTGGGGGGGTTTTGGGTTTTTGGGGTGGTTTTGGGGTTTTTGGGTGGATGACACAGTGTTTTTGGGGTTTTTGGGGTGGATGACACAGGTTTTGGGTTGGTTTGGGGTTTTTGGGTGGTTTGGGGGTTTTTGGGTGGATGACACAGGTTTTTGGTGGTTTGGGGTGGATGACACAGGTTTTTGGGGTGGTTTGGGGGGTTTTTGGGGTGGATGACACAGGTTTTTGGGGTGGATGACACAGGTTTTTGGGGTTTTTGGGGTGGATGTCACAGGTTTTTGGGGTGGATGACACAGGTTTTTGGGGTTTTTGGGGTGGATGACACGGGTTTTTGGGGTGGTTTGGGGTTTTTTTGGGGTGGTTTGGGGTTTTTGGGGTGGATGACACAGGTTTTGGGTGTTTTGGGGTTTTTGGGGTGGATGACACAGGTTTTGGGGTGTTTTGGGGTGGTTTGGGGTGGATGAGGTTTTTGGGGTGTTGGGGTTTTGGGGTGGTTTGGTTTTGGGGTGTTGGGTTTTGGGTGGATGACACAGGTTTTGGGTGTTTGGGGTGGTTTGGGTTTTTGGGGTGGATGACACAGGTTTTTGGGGGTTTTTGGGGTGGATGACACAGGTTTTGGGGTTTTTGGGGTGGATGACACAGGTTTTTGGGGTTTTTGGGGTGGATGACACAGGTTTTGGGGTGATTTGGGGTGGATGACACAGGTTTTTGGGGTGGATGACACAGGTTTTTGGGGTGGTTTGGGGTTTTGGGGTGGATGACACAGGTTTTTGGGGTTTTTGGGGTGGTTTGGGGTTTTGGGGTGGATGACACAGGTTTTTGGGGTGGATGACACAGGTTTTTGGGGTGTTTTTGGGGAAGCAGGCACTCACAGCGTGTTCATGTTGCGGATGGCCCGGCGGGACATGATGGCGTCGGTGACGGCCTTCTTGAACTGCCTGAGGGGAAACGGGGCGGGATTGGGGCTGGGATCAGATCGGGATTGGGAATGGGGTGGGACCAGATTGGGATGGGATGGGATCAGGGGTGGGATCAGGATCGGGACCAGGACCAGGATCAGGACCAGGATCAGGCCCGGGATCAGGACCAGGATCGGGACCAGGACCAGGACCAGGACCAGGATCAGGATCGGGATCAGGACCAGGATCAGGACCAGGACCAGGATCAGGATCAGGATCGGGATCAGGATCGGGATCAGGCCCGGGATCAGGACCAGGATCGGGATCAGGACCAGGATCAGGATCAGGATCAGGACCAGGATCGGGATCAGGACCAGGATCAGGATCAGGATCAGGATCAGGATCAGGACCAGGACCAGGATCAGGATCAGGATCGGGATCAGGATCGGACCAGGATCAGGACGGGATCAGGACCAGGATCAGGACCAGGACCAGGATCGGGACCAGGATCGGATCAGGATCAGGACGGACCAGGACTCAGGACCAGGTCAGGCCAGGATGCGAGGATCGGATAGGACCAGGATCAGTGCATGGAAGGCCAGGCATCACGGATCAGTGGGACAGGATCGGGACCAGGGACAGGATGGGATAGCGGTCAGGACCAGGACCATGAATCAGGATCGGGATCAGGATCAGGACCAGGATCAGGATCAGGACCAGGACCAGGATCAGGATCAGGACCAGGATCAGGACCAGGATCAGGACCAGGATCAGGATCGGGATCAGGATCAGGACCAGGACCAGGATCGGGATCAGGATCGGGATCAGGATCGGGATCAGGACCGGGATCAGGACCAGGATCAGGATCGGGATCAGGACCAGGACCAGGACCAGGACCAGGATCGGGATCAGGACCAGGACCAGGATCGGGATCAGGATCGGGATCAGGATCAGGATCAGGATCAGGACCAGGATCAGGATCAGGACCAGCACCAGGACCAGGACCAGGACCAGGATGGGGACCAGGACCAGGACCAGGACCAGGATGGGATCAGGACCAGGACCGGGATCAGGATCAGGATCAGGATCAGGACCAGGATCAGGACCAGGATCAGGATCAGGACCAGGACCAGGATCAGGACCAGGACCAGGACCAGGATCAGGACCAGGATCAGGACCAGGATCAGGACCAGGATCAGGATCAGGACCAGGATCAGGACCAGGACCAGGATCAGGATCGGGATCAGGATCGGGACCAGGACCAGGATCGGGACCAGGATCGGGACCAGGATCGGGATCAGGACCAGGATCAGGACCAGGATCAGGATCAGGACCAGGACCAGGACCAGGACCAGCAGCGGGATCCACCCACGCGGCCTCACCTCATGGCCAGGTACATGGGGCGGATGGCGAAGAGCGGGAAGGTGTGCACCTTGATCATGATGGTCATGAAGGCCATGTAGAGCAGCACCTTGATCAGCCCTGGGGACACACGGGGACATTGGGGCAGCCCAAGGCCGCTGAGGGGACCGGCTGAGCGAGCCTGGGTTGGCCAGCCCACACCGGCCAAACACCAGCGACACTCCAGCTCTGGCTGACACCAGACCAGTCCAACAGCAGCGCTCTGAGTCCTCATTAATGAACAAAAACCCGTTGGAAACCAAAACTCTGACTCTGTTCATCAACCAAAACAACCGAACACCAAGGCTTTGACTCTTCATTGACCGATGAACATCAGCCGAGCACCACCAGGGCTTTGACTCTTCATTGACCTACCAACACCCCAACACCTCGTTAACCAAGGCCTAATTGACCAACACCCCAACACTTAACTCATTAACCAAGGCCTAATTGACCAACACCCCAACACTTAACTCATTAACCAAGGCCTAATTAACCAACACCCCAACACTTAACTCATTAACCACGGCCTAATTGACCAACCAACACCCCAACACTTAACTCCTCGTTAACCAAGGCCTAATTGACCTACCAACACCCCAACACTTAACTCGTTAACCACGGCCTAATTAACCAACACTCCCACCACTTAACTCCTCGTTAACCAAGGCCTAATTGAGCCCCCCCCATAACTCAGATCATCATTAATGAACAAAAACCCGTTGGAAACCAAAACTTTCAGTTTTTGTCGTCCAACCAAGACTTCAACTCTTCATTGACCGATGAAGACCAGCCGAGCACCACCAGGGCTTTGACTCTTCATTGACCAACCAACACCCCAACACCTCGTTAACCAAGGCCTAATTAACCAACCAACACCCCAACACTTAACTCATTAACCACGGCCTAATTAACCAACACCCCAACACTTAACTCCTCCTTAACCAAGGCCTGATTGACCAACCAACCAACCAACACCCCAACACCTCCTCATTAACCACGGCCTAATTAACCAACACTCCCACCACTTAACTCCTCGTTAACCAAGGCCTAATTGAGCCCCCCCCATACTTCAGATCATCATTAATGAACAAAAACCCGTTGGAAACCAAAACTTTCAGTTTTTGTTGTCCAACCAAGACTTCAACTCTTCATTGACCAACCGAGCACCCCCAAGGCTTTGACTCTTCATTGACCAACCAACGCCCCAACCCCTCCTCATTAACCAGAGAGTTAATTAACTCCTAATCACCCCCTGGCCCGTACCGGTGAAGAGCTCGGTGTAGAGCATGAACACGGCCTTGTTGTCCCAGGGGTTGTCGTTCTGCAGGTCGATGGAGTGCAGCACGTACTTGATGAAGATGGTCAGCACCATGGTCAGCAGGATGGCGTACTGGGGACAGCGAGGCGCCGGCTGGGACCCCGGCCTGGGGGGCTCTGGGACCCCGGCCTGGGGGGCTCTGGGACCCTGGGGGGGCTCTGGGACCCCGGCCTGGGGGGCTCTGGGACCCCCTGGGGTTGGCCGCTGGGGGCTTGACCCGTGACCCGGGACCCGGCTGGGGCCTGGACCTGGGGGGCTGGACCGCCTGGGGCTGGACCCTGGGGGGCTCTGGGACCCCTGGGGCTTGGACCTGGGGGGGCTCTGGGACCCGCCTGGGCTCTGGGACCCTGGGGGGCTTGGACCGGCTGGGGTTGGACCCCGCTGGGGGGCTCTGGACCTGGGGGTGACCTGGGGGCCTGGGACCCCTGGGGGCTCTGGGACCCGGGGGCTCTGGGACCCTGGGGGGCTCTGGGACCCCGCCTGGGGCTGACCCTGGGGGGCTCTGGGACCCTGGGGGCTCTGGCCCTGGGGGGCTCTGGCCCGGCCTGGGCCTGGACCGGCTGGGGCTCTGGGACCCGCTGGGGCTCGGGACCCTGGGGGGCTCTGGGACCCGGGACCCCGGACCGCTGGGGGTTGGGACCTGGGGCTCTGGGACCCCCGGCCTGGGGGGCTCTGGGACCCCGGCCTGGGGGGCTCTGGGACCCCCTGGGGGGCTCTGGGACCCCCTGGGGGGCTCTGGGACCCCCCGGGACCCCCCCCCACCCACCTCGAAGCCGAAGACGAGCTGCACGGAGGCGCCGCGGGTCAGGATGCTGTGGTACGCGTGGCTGACAAAGAGGAAATCCAGGATGCCCAGCAGGAACATCAGCGCTGCCAGGAGACACCAAAATTCAGCAAAAGGGCCCCAAAAATCATGAAGAGCAAAATCAAGTCCAATCAGCAAAAGGGCCAAAATCACAGACCAGAAATGAACGGGTCCCAAATGAAGATCCAAATCACAAAGATCAAATCAAGTCAAACAGCAAAGGCCCAAAAAATCAACAGAACCCAACAACAGTCCAAATCAGCAAGGGCAATCACAGAAGCCAAAATAAAAAACAAATCAGCAAAAGATGCAGAATCAAAGTCCAAATAACATCCAAATATCAACAAAGTCCAAAAATGAGCAGCCAAAAATAACAGTCCAAATGACAGGTCCCATAAAAAAACAGTCAAAATACGATCAAAAAATCAAGGTCCAATCAGCAAAGGGCCCAGAAAATCAACAGAAGAACCCAAAATATCAACAAAAGAGACCAAAAAATCAGCAAAAGGGCCCAAAAAATCAACAGAAGAGCCCAGAAAATCAACAGGTCCCAAAAATGAACAGATCCCAAAAATCAACAAAAGATCCCAAAAAATGAACAGGTCCCTAGAAATTAACAGATCCCAAAAAATGAACAGGTCCCATAAAATGAACAGGTCCCAAAAAATCAACGGATCCAAAAAAATGAACAGATCCCAAAAGATGAACAGACCCCAAAAAATGAACAGGTCCTAAAAAATGAACGGATCCCATTTTTCCACTTTGGGAACCACATCCCTAAATCCCATATTTCCCTTTTAAGGAAGTAAATTCCTAAATCCCATTTTTCTGATTTTAGGAACCACATCCCTAAATCCCGTTTTAGGCAGTAAATCCCTAAATCCCATTTTGGGAACCACATCCCTAAATCCCATTTTTCTTTTCTTTTACTCTCCCATTTTAGGCAGTAAATCCCTTAATCCCACTTTCATCCCTAAATCACATTTTATCTAATCCCAATTTCCCATTTTCAGTACCAATCCCTAATTCCATTTCAATCCCCAATCCCATTTCCCCCATTTCAGGTAGCAAATCCCCTAATCCCACTTTCAATCCCTGAATCCCAATTTCCATTTAGGAGCAAATCCCTGAATTCCATTTTTTTTTTCCTCCCAAACTGCCACTTTCATCCCTAAATCCCACTTTCATCCCCAATCCCATTTTCCCATTTCAGTCAGTAAATCCCTAAATCCCATTTTCATCCCCAATCCCATTTTCCCATTTCAGGTAGCAAATCCCTAAATCCCACTTTCATCCCTAAATCTCATTTTTATCTCCAAATCCCATTTTCCCATTTCAGGTAGCAAATCCCTAAATCCCATTTTCATCCCTAAATCCCATTTTCCCATTTTAGGGAGCAAATCCCTAAATCCCATTTTCATCCCCAATCCCATTTTTCCATTTCAGGTAGCAAATCCCTAAATCCCACTTTCATCCCTAAATCCCAATTTCCCATTTTAGGAAGCAAATCCCTAAATCCCATTTTTATCCCTAAATCCCATTTTCATCCCCAATCCCATTTTTATCCCTAAATCCCATTTTCATCCCCAATCCCATTTTCATCCCTAAATCCCATTTTTATCCCTAAATCCCATTTTCATCCCCAATCCCATTTTCCCATTTTAGGAAGCAAATCCCTAAATCCCATTTTCATCCCTAAATCCCATTTTCATCCCTAAATCCCATTTTCATCCCTAAATCCCATTTTCATCCCTAAATCCCGTTTTCATCCCCAATCCCATTTCCCATTTCAGGAACCCCAATCCCATTCCCCGCCCCGTTTTCCCGCGGATCCAGGCCGTGTTTTCCCCCCACCCCCCCTCGTTAACGAACCCTGCTGATTACCCTAATTGGGCTTATCAGGCCCCAGCAGGCCCTGGGCTGCTTTTGGGGTTGTTTTTGGGGCTGTTTTGGGGTTGTTTTTGGGGTTTTTTGGGCCGTTCCCCAAAGAGATGCAAACCAGAACTCACAGACGATGCGGAAGTGGAACAGCCACGAGATGTTGGGGCTCCTCTCCATCTGTGGGGGCAAAATTCAATTTTTTATTAAAAATTTGGGGTTTGGGGTCAATTTTGGGCTGTTTGGGGTGGTTCTGGGTAAATTTTGGGGTGGTCTCAGGCTGGTTTGGGGTTATTTTTGGGTGTCTCAGTTATTTTTGGGCTGGTTTTGGTTTGATTTCAGGTTCTTTTTGGGGCAGTTTTGGGCTGATTTTGGGTTGGTTCAGGCTGGTTTTGGGGTGGGTTTGGGGCAGTTTTGGGCTGATTTTGGGTTGGGTTTGGATTTGGGTTGCTTTAGGCTGATTTAGGGCTGGTTAGAGCTGATTTGGGGATATTTTTGAGTTGGTTTTTGGTTGATTTCAGGTTATTTTTAGAGTTATTTTTGGGGTAGTATTTGGGGTTATTTTTGGGGCTGGCTTTGGGTTATTTTTGGGGTGGTTTTGGGCTGATTTGGGGTTATTTTTGGGGTAGTTTTGAGCTGATTTTCAGTTGGGTTTGGGTTGGTTTAGGCCGATTTAGGCCTAATTAGAACTGATAAGGGATTATTTTTGGGTTGATTTACGTTGATTTGCGGTTTTTGGGCTGGTTCAGGCTGGTTTAGGGTTATTTTTGGGTTGGTTTCGAGTTGATTTCAGATTATTTTTGAGCTGCTTTCAGGTTATTTCTGGGTTTATTTTCAGGTTGATTTCAGGTTATTTTTGGGTTGGTTTCAGGTTATTTTTCGGTTGATTTAGGGTTATTTTGCGTTGGTTTACATTGATTTCAGGTTATTTTTGGGTTTATTTTCAGGCTGGTTTCAGGTTATTTTTGGGCTGGTTTAGGGTTATTTTGGGTTGGTTTATTTTCAGGTTATTTTTGGGTTTATTTTCAGGCTGATTTCAGGTTATTTTCAGGCTGGTTTCAGGTTATTTTTGTGCTGCTTTCAGGCAGGTTCTGGGCTGATCCTGGCTGATTTTTGGGCTGGATTTGGGGTTTTTTGGGGCCGTTTTTGAGCCGTTTTCCCGCTGCCGACACTCACGAAATCCACGCGGTCCTCGGCCAGCCAGTGGAAGCACTTGAGGAAGAGGAGGAGGGTGAAGAGGGCGACGAAGCGCGGGCTGAAGTCGTCCCTGAAGACGGTGAAGGCCAGGCAGGTCTCGGTCACCGCGTACCACGAGCGCTCCAGGAGGTGCTGGGGACAGAGCAGGGGCTGGAGCCCAAACGGGGCCAGAACGCACCCCAAAAACCCTGGGGGGGTTAAAATTCACCCCAAAATTCACCCCAAAAACCCTGGGGGCTCAAAATTCACCCCAAAATCACCCCAAAAACCCTGGGGGTCAAAATGCACCCCAAAACGGGGGCACCAGAACCGTCACCCCAAAAACCCTGGGGGATCAAAATCCCCCACAACCCGATAAAATACAAAACACCCAAAAACCCTGGGGGGTCCCCCAAAAAAATGTAAAACACCCAAAACAACCCCTGGGGGTCAAAATTCACCCCAAAATGCACCCAAAAACCCTGGGGGGAAATCAAAAATGTCACCCCAAAAATCCTGGGGAAATCAAAAATACTCAAACACCCCAAAAACCCTGGGGGAGTCAAAATTACCGCAAAAACCTGGATCAAATCACCACCAAACTGGGGGCTCAAAATTCACCCCAAACACCCCAAAAACCCTGGGAATCAAATTCACCCAAAATCACTCAAACCCTGCAAAATGCACCAAAATTGGGGGATCAAAATCCTACCCCAAAAACCCGGGGTCAAATTCATCCAAAAACTCTGGGGTCAAAATCCACCCCAAAACGGCACCAAAAACATTGGGATCAAAATTCCCCCAAAATTCAGCCCAAAAACCTTGGGGATCAAAATTCCCCCAAAATTCACCCCAAAAACCTTGGGGGGATCAAAATTCACCATCACCCAAAACCTTGGGGATAAAATTCCCCCCCAAAAACCCTGGGGGATCAAAATTCACCCCAAAAACCCTGGGGGGTCAAAATTCACCCCAAAATTCACCCCAAAAACCCTGGGGGATCAAAATTCACCCCAAAATTCACCCCAAAAACCCTGGGGGATCAAAATTCACCCCAAAAACCCTGGGGGGTCAAAATTCACCCCAAAACGGGGCCAAAACGCACCCCAAAAACCCTGGGGGGGCAAAATTCACCCCAAAACGGGGCCCAAAAACCCTGGGGGGGTTAAAATTCACCCCAAAATTCACCCCAAAAACCCTGGGGGGTCAAAATTCACCCCAAAAACCCTGGGGGATCAAAATTCACCCCAAAAACCCTGGGGGATCAAAATTCACCCCAAAAACCCTGGGGGATCAAAATTCACCCCAAAAACCCTGGGGGCTCAAAATTCACCCCAAAAACCCTGGGGGATCAAAATTCACCCCAAAAACCCTGGGGGATCAAAATTCACCCCAAAATGCACCCCAAAAACCCTGGGGGGATCAAAATTCACCCCAAAAACCCTGGGGAATCAAAATTCACCCCAAAAACCCTGGGGGGTCAAAATTCACCCCAAAACGGGGCCCAAAAACCCTGGGAGTTTGAAATCCTTCCCCAAAATTCTCTCCCCAAATAGCACCAAAGATTTTCTGGGGTCATAAATTCCTCTCCAAATGGCAACAAATCCCCCCAAATTGCATCAAAAACCTTCTGGGGTCCAAAACTCCCCCCCTAAATCAGCACCAAAAACATCTTGGAGTCCAAAATTCCCCCAAAATTAGCCCCAAAAACCCTCTGAGGTCAAAATTCCCCCCTAAATCAGCACCAAAAATGTTCTGGGGTGATAAATTCTTCTCCAAATGGCAACAAATCCCCCCAGATTGCACCAAAACCCCCCCAAATCAGCCCCAAAGACTTTCTGGGGTTCCAAACTGCCCCTAAGTCAGCCCCAAAGCGTTTCTGGAGTCCAAAACTCCCCCTCAATCAGGACCAAAGAATTTCTGGAGTCAAAAATTTCCCCCTAAATCAGCACCAAAGACATTCTGGAGTCCCAATCTCCCCCAAACTCAGCCCCAAACCCTTTTGGGGTCCCAATCTCCCCCCAATCTCCCCCCAAACCCTTTTGGGGTCCCAATCTCCCCCCAAACCAGCCCCAGACCCGTTTGGGGTCCCAATCTCCCCCCAAACCAGCCCCAGACCCTTTTGGGGTCCCAATCTCCCCCCAAACTCAGCCCCAGACCCTTTTGGGGTCCCAATCCCCCCCCAAAGCAGCCCCAACCTTTTGGGGTCCCAATCTCCCCCAAACTCAGCCCCAGACCCTTTTGGGGTCCCAATCTCCCCCCAAACTCAGCCCCAGACCCTTTTGGGGTCCCAATCTCCCCCAAACTCAGCCCCAGACCCTTTTGGGGTCCCAATCTCCCCCCAAACTCAGCCCCAGACCCTTTTGGGGTCCCAATCTCCCCCCAAAGCAGCCCCAGACCCGTTTGGGGTGCCAGCCCCCCATCTCTCACCTCCATCTCGGCCGCCCGCAGCTGCCCGAAGAACACCTTGCCCATGAACTTGCCCAGCAGGAACACGAGCACAAAGGCCTGGATGTACAGCACCTGCAAGCAGGACACCCCAAAAGCGGGGCTGGGGTCACCCTGGGGGGTTTGGGACCCCAAAAATGGGATTTGGGGTCACCCTGGGGGGTTTGGGACCCCTAAACGCATCCTGAGGGGGTTCTGGTACCCCCAAACCCACCCTGAGGGGATCCTGGTACCTCAAAAATGGGATTGGGGTCACTCTGGGGGGTTTGGGACCCCAAAAATGGGATTGGGGTCACTCTGGGGGGTTTGGGACCCCAAAATGGATTTGGGATTGGGTTGGGCCCTAAACCCTGGGGGTCTGGGACCCCAAACCCACCCTGAGGGGATCCTGGTACCTCAAAAATGGGATTTGGGGTCACCCTGGGGGTTTGGGACCCCAAAAATTGTCATTGTGGGGGGTCACCCTGGGGTGGTTGGGTTGGTACCCAAAAGGATTGGCACCCTGGGGGTTCTGGGACCCAAAAATGGATTTGGGGTCACTCTGGGGGGTTTGGGACCCCCAAATGCATCCTGGAGGGGGTTCTGGTACCCCAAAAATGGGATTTGGGGTCACCCTGGGGGGTCTGGGACCCCAAAAATGGGATTTGGGGTCACTCTGGGGGGTCTGGTACCCCAAAAATGCATCCTGAGGGGGTTCTGGTACCCCAAACCCACCCTGAGGGGATCCTGGTACCTCAAAAATGGGATTGGGGTCACCCTGGGGGGTTTGGGTCCCTAAATCATCTAGGGGATCCTTGGTTACCCCAAAAATGGATTGGGTACCCTGGGGGTTTGGACCCCAAAAATGGAATTTGGGGTCACTCTGGGGGTCTGGTACCCCAAAATGCATCCTGAGGGCATTCTGGTACCCCAAATCCAGCCTGGGGGGTTCTGGTACCTCAAAAATGGGATTGGGGTCACTCTGGGGGGTTTGGGTCCCTAAATCGATCCTAGGGGGGATCCTGGTACCCCAAAAATGGGATTGGGGTCACCCTGGGGGTTTGGGACCCCAAAAATGGCATTTGGGGTGACCCTGGGGGGTTTGGGACCCTAAATCCATCCTTAGGGGGGGAACTGGTACCCCAAATTCATCCTTAGAGGGTTCTGGGACCCCAAAAATGGGATTTGGGGTCACCCTGGGGGGGTTTGGGACCCTAAACCGATCCTGGGGGGATCCTGGTACCCCAAACCCACCCTGGGGGGGACTTTGGTCAGTTAATGAGGGGTTAATTAGGGGTAATTAACAAAGAACAGAGCACTCACAGCCATGCTGGGGCTGGATTTGGTCAGGTAAACCACGGTAGGGTAGAACTGGTGCTTCAGGTAATAGGCGTGGGCAACCACGGCCGTGGTGAGAGCCAGGCTGCCCGCCATGACCAGGGCTGTGCACAGCATGGCCTCGGCCTGGAAACACCCAAAATTAATAATATTAATAATATATTCATATTTAACTGCATCATAAATAATAATTCACATTTCATACCATAAAAATAACCCTCAGGGATTCAGCTGCCTCTATTCATTTACATCATTCCATTTCGCCACCAACAGCCAGGCTGCCGTGCACGGCATGGCCTTGGCCTGGAACCCACAAAAACCAGGGGTTTAACCCCAAAATAACCCACATTTAACCCCAAAATAACCCACATTTAACCCCAAAATAACCCACATTTAACCCCAAATTAATCCACATTTAACCCCAAAATAACCCACATTTAACCCCAAAATAACCCACATTTAACCTCAAAAATCATTCCAGGGGTTTGGGGCTGGCCCAAGGTGATTTTTTAGCTCATTAACGATTCCTGTGACAATTAAATGAGATTTTTTAAACCGAGCTCTCGGTCACTGCTGGTTCCTGTCCCTCACTGTGCTGGCACCTGGTGTGCCCAGGTGGCACCTGTCCCTCTGTCCCTCTGTCCGTCTGTCCCCCCTCAATGTCCCCAAACCCTCCAGGTCCCCCTACGTCTGTCTGTCCCTCTCCATGTCCATCTGTCCCCCTTCCCTGTCCGTCTGTCCCCTCACGCCCCTCAGGGTCCCCTCACGCAGCCCCCCATGTCCCCGCACCCTCAGCTCCCCCTACGTCTGTCTGTCCCCTCACTGTCCCTCTGTCCCCTCACGCCCCTCAGGGTCCCCTCACGCCCCTCAGCCCCCCCCACCCCCCTCACAGCCGCGTCCCCTCCTCCCCAGGATCCCCAACTGTCACCGCTCCCTCCGCTCGCCCCGAGCCCCGCTTTGCCCCCGGTTCCTCCCGAGCCCCCCCCGGTTCCCCGCCCGCCCCCGGCGCCGCTGCCGCCCCCGGAGCCCCCCGGGACTCACCGGGCCCGACCCCGCCTCAGCCCAGCCCGGCCGCTCCCACACCGGAACCGCCTCAGCGCGCGACACCTCACTTCCGCCCGGACCGCACCACCACCTGTCCGGGGGGAGACCGGGGGGGGGCCACTCTCTTCCTGCTCTCCACACCTCGCCCCCCAGAGCAGCTTCTCCCTACAGAGATCCTGATGAGCCCTCTCGTCCTCCCTCGCACGGGGATTGTGAGGGGCCGTGACGCTCCTAAACCCTGAACCGTTGAGCTCCCCCCCTGCACGCCCGCGCTTGGTACGCTCCGAGCGGCCCCGCAGCCAGCGCGGGTTGGGCGGGGACGAGCAGGGTCCCGTGGCTCGCGCTCATTGGCCAGGCGCGGCGGGGCTCGGCCAATCAGAAAAATCCCCCGCGCGACGCCGCTGGGCCGGCGGCTGTTGCTAAGGGAGGGGCGGCGCGGGCGAAGGGAGCGGCGCCCTGAGCTCCGCGGGGCCGCCCAGCCCGAGCCGGGTTTGTTCCTCTCCCCGTTTCACCCCCGGTGCTTCGCGGCCGCAGCGCCTTCCCCGATCCCTTCCCCTCACAAACTCCTCACAAACCGACCCTCCCTTCACACTTCTCCCTCACGGCGCTCAGCCAATCAGCGACGTCTCCTTTGCGCGCCTCATCTCTGATTGGCTGATATCGCATAAACTAGGGAGAGAGGCGTGGCTTAGTCAATATCTGCCTTCTGATTGGCTGGAGGCCTGACCCTCCCCCCCCGCGGCCTATAGGAGGCGGTTCCCAGGAAGGGGCGGGGCTAAGGTCCCTGAGGCGAAGGCAAAAGGGCGGGAAGGCGCTGGAGCTCCTGACGGGATTTTGCCGCTTTTTTCTCTTTTAGCAGCAGAAAATCAATTTAACACTTTAAATTTTATTAAAATATAGCAAGGGATGGATTAAACTTAAGAGAAACCTTTAATCCTGTGGCATGAGCGAGGCAGAGAGGTACGAGACAGAGTTAAACATGTGCTCACTCTGAGCTTTGGGGGTTAAACGCTTGCTGTGGGTTTGGGGGGGATTTGGGGCTTTTTAGGCATTAAAAATGGTTGGGGTTGGGGGTTTTGGGGTCACTTGAAGATTTAACGGGGTTAAATGTTAATTCTTGTTCTGGGGGTCATTGAGGTACCCTCAAATTGGGTAAAGACCCCCTCACATTCCAGACCCCCCAGTCCGGGCGGTTTCCCCCAAAATTCATTTTTTTATTGTTTTTCTCCTCTGCAAGAAGCCAGCGAGGTGCAGATGTTCCTCTCCAGGCTCTCTGACAAGGTCAGTCCAACCAAAATCACCTTTTATTTTATTTCTTTTCAATAAAAACAGCCTTTTTGCCTGAATTGAGTTATTTTTTCCCAAACCAGCTGTTTTTCCCCCATTTTGCAGGATCTGGCCATGGCACCGCTGGCTACACACGAGCAATATCACTCCCTGCCCTGTGAGTCCTTAATTAGGGCCTTAACGAAGCCCTGCCTTAATTAGGGTCCCAACACCTTCCTAACCAAGTATGATCTTAATGGTGCCCCCAATAATTAATTCGGGATCCCTAACGAAGCCCCTGTAATGAACTGGGGGGGGTTAATGAAACAGGGGGGTCTCAAGATGATCTTGCTAATGAAGAGGGGGTGCTAATTAAGCAATGCCTTCACTAATGAACTAGGAAACCCTAATTAAACCCAAGGTGGTCAAACCCTCAGAGTCCTCCTCCAATTCCTGTTCCCAAATTGCTGCGGATTTACCCAAAATCCCCAAATCCCAAAATCCCTCAATCCCATGACCCAAAATCCCCAAATCCCGTTACCCAAAATCCCTGATTCCCACCCAAAACCAGCCCTGGGATAACCCTGAAAGCCCAGGCAGGGCCAGGGCAAAGAAATCCTCAAATGTGGGGATTTTACAGCAACTTTGGACCCAATTTCCCTTTTCTTTTGGGTGGAAATTTGCCCTTTTTGGTTTGACCCCAAATTGGGCCCTTTTTTCCTGTTTTTTTTAAACCTAAATTTGGCCCCTTTTTGCTTTTGGCCCAGAATTTGTTTGGTTTTTTTTTTTTTTTCCTTTAAATTTGGCCCCTTTTGGGTTTTGTCCTAAAATTGCCTTTTTTGTGCTTTTGGCCCAAAACCCCCTGGAATTGGGGCTGCTCCACTCCTCCCTCAGTGCATTTTCTTTGCTTTTCACCCAACCAATTTTGGGGTTTTTTAACCCAACCCTCATTTTTGCTCACGAGTTTCTCTTTCCTGTTTAACTGCTGCTTTGGGGTGATATATTCTCCGTTTCTTCCCGTTTCCGTTTTATTTCTCACCCAAACCCTTCAGAATTGCTCCTTTTCTCCCCGAGGCCCCTCCTGCCTCCCCGTTTGTGGGGGAGAGATGTAGAAAATGGGGGGAAAAATGTAGAAAATGGGCAACGCGTAATAAAAAATGCTTCATTTTGGTTTGGTGGCTTTTTTTTCTGGGGGGAAAAGTGAAGAAGGGGGGAGGTGGGGGTGCATGGTGAGTGTGTCACAGCCACGGTGAGTGTGTCACTGTCACAGCCATGGTGAGTGTGTCAGCCACGGTGAGTGTGTCACTGTCACAGCCATGGTGAGTGTGTCACTGTCACAGCCACGGGAGTGTGTCACTGTCACAGCCACGGTGAGTGTGTCACAGTGTCACAGCCACGGTGAGTGTGTCACAGTGTCACAGCCATGGTGAGTGTGTCACAGCCACGGTGAGTGTGTCGCTGTCACAGCCATGGTGAGTGTGTCACAGTGTCACAGCCATGGTGAGTGTGTCACAGTCACAGCCACGGTGAGTGTGTCACAGCCATGGTGAGTGTGTCACACATGTCACAGCCACGTGACGTGTCACAGCCACGGTGAGTGTGTCACAGTGTCACAGCCATGGTGAGTGTGTCACTGTCACAGCCACGGTGAGCGTGTCACAGCCACGGTGAGCGTGTCACAGCATGGTGAGTGTGTCACACGTGTCACAGCCACGGTGAGCGTGTCACAGCCATGGTGAGCGTGTCACAGCCACGGTGAGTGTGTCACAGTGTCACAGCCACGGTGAGTGTGTCACACATGTCACAGCCACGGTGAGTGTGTCACTGTCACAGCCACGGTGAGTGTGTCACAGCCATGGTGAGTGTGTCACAGCCACGGTGAGTGTGTCACAGCCACGGTGAGTGTGTCACAGCCACGGTGTGTCACAGCCACGGTGAGTGTGTCACAGTGTCACAGCCACGGTGAGTGTGTCACAGCCACGGTGAGTGTGTCACAGTGTCACAGCCATGGTGAGTGTGTCACAGCCACGGTGAGTGTGTCACAGCCACGGTGAGTGTGTCACACATGTCACAGCCACGGTGAGTGTGTCACAGTGTCACCCTACACACGTCCATCTCCCCCTTTTCCCCTCCAATGTCCCCCCGTGTCCATCTCCCCCCTGTGCCCCCCGATGTCCCCCCCATTGCTCTGCCCCCCAATGTCCCCCCAGTGTCCCCCCAATTCCTGCCCCTTCCTATCCCCCAATGTCCCCCCGTGTCCATCTCCCCCTTGTCCCCACAATGTCCCCCAATGTCCCTCCATTCCCAAGCCCCCCAATTCCCGCCCTGCCCACTCCCAATGTCCCCCCAATTCCTGCCCCTTCCCACCCACCCAATGCCCCCCCACCCCCCAATGTCCCCCCAATTTCCCCCCTGCCCACTCCCCACAATGTCCCTCCCCAATGTCCCCTCATTGCCCCATTTCCCCCTTGTCCCCCAATGTCCTCCCCGATGTCCCCATGTCCATCCTCCCCAGTGTCCCCAATGTCCCCCCCAGCCCCCCAATGTCCCCCGTGTCCATCTCCTCTTGTCCCACAATGTCCCCCAATGTCCTCCATTCCCAAGCCCCCAATTCCCGCCCTGCCCACTCCCCAATGTCCCCCAATTCCTGCCCTTCCCACCCCAATGCCCCCCACCCCCATGTTCCCCCTGCCCACTCCCACAATGTCCCCCCCGATGTCCCCCCCATGTCCATCCTCCCCAGTGTCCCCCCAATTCCCCCCCACCCCCCAATGTCCCCCCGTATCGATCTCCCCCTTGTCCCTCCAATGTCCCCCCATGTCCAGCCCCACCCACTCCCCTCCCCCCCTCCAATGCAGGATCCCAAACCCCCCAAAATCTCCCAAACCCCCCAAAATCTCCCAAAATCTCCCAAAATCTCCCGAGCCCTCCCCCCCCCGGCGGGAGCGGCGCAGGGCGGAGCCTGGGCCGGGGGGGGGGCAGGGCGGGGGCGGCCTCGCCTTCCTGCTCGGGCAACTTTGGGGGCACCAATTTCGCTTTCGGCCGCTTTTACCCCAAACCCCAACGCGGCGGAGCCGAGGTACGGAGCGGGCCGGGGCCGGGCGGGGACGGGGCCGGGCGGTGACACAGCGGGAGCCCCTCCAGCCCCATTACACAACTCCGGAACGGGGCAAAACCCCGCGGGATCGGGCAAAAATCAGCCCCGGCTCCTCCTGCCTGCCCTTCCCCCGCCGGGAAATGGGGGGGCTCCCCCTCCGCGCCCCCCGAGCCGCGGCTGGGCCAGAAAAGGGAATTTTGGGGTGCTGGGGAATGGGGGGCGCTGCTGTTGTTCGGGAGCTTTGGTGGTTTTGGCATTTTGGGGTTTTTGGTCGTTTCCAGGGGGTTCCGGGCCCCCAGAGCGGGGCGGGACGAGGCCGTTCCGGCCACCGGCACCCCAAAAACGCGCGTGGGGAGGGGGCGAGGGGGGCGCAGGGAACGGGGGGGCCGGGACTCCCCCTCACCCCCGTTTTGGGCTGAATTTCTGCAGTTTTGGGGCGCAACCCCCGAGTTTGGGGGGTCCCTGACCCTTGGGTTTGGGGTGACAGAACCCCCCGTGTTTGGCCTCATTTAGGGGGGTGACACTGCTGCCACCCCTGTCACGGCTCTGTTACTCCTTGGTGGCACTAATTAGCGTTTAATTAACGTGCCTGGTGGTTAATTAAGCACCCCAATGCTTAATGAGCCTCCCCAGGGCTCGGGGAAGGCCCTCGGGCCGCGCCTGCGGCCCCGCCCGGACCTGCAGGACCAGTTTGGGGCACTTTGCCCCGCTTTGCCCGGCCCGGGGCTGTCCCGGCTCTGCCCGGGCCGTTCTGGGGTGAAACCCCGGGATTTGGGGTCTCTGGGTCCTTCCCTGCCCCGCAATCGCTGCTTTTCCCCCCAGAACGGCGCCGCTCTCATCCCACCAGAATTGTCCCAATTTCCCCCAACCCGACACGGGCAGGGCTCCAAATCTGCAGGAAAACCCAAAATTCCCCCAAAATCCCCCCAAATCCCCATCCCCATGTGGACCCCCCTCCTTTTTTCCCATTTTTCCCTGGATCCCGAGCACATTTTCTCTGTTTCACCCCAAATCCCCCATCCCCATGCAGACCCCCCATTTTTTCCCCAAATCCTAAGCACGTTTTTCCTGTTTCACCCCCAAAAAACCCAAATTCTCTCCCAAAAGCCCAAATTCCCCCGTCCCTGTGCAAACCATTTATCTCACCCCCATTTCCCCCCAGATCCCAAGTGCATTTTTCCTGTTTCGCCCCAAAAAAACCCCAAATTCCCCCATCCCTGCGCAAACCACACGTCTTACCCCGTTTATCCCCCAAATCCTGAGGGCATTTTCCCTGGTTCACCCCAAAACTCCCCTGCAGAATCCCCATTTTTCCTCATTTTCCCCATATCCCAAGCGCATTTTTCCTGTTTCACCCCAAATCCCCCAATTTCCCCATTTCTCCCCAATCCCCAGTGCAGTTTTCCACTATCACCCCCCAAAACCCCAAATCCTCCCCAAAACCCCAAATTCCCTCCAAGAACCCCAAATTCCCTCCCAAGAACCCCAAATCTCCCCAAACCCCCATCCCCATGCAGACCCCATTTTCCCCATTTCCCCCCAATCCCCATCTCCTTTCCTTGCTGTTTTCCCCATGCAGACCCCCCCCAATTTCCCCAACTCCCAACCACATTTTCCTGTTTCACCCCAAAATTCCCCGCAGAATCCCCATTTTCCCCATATCCCAAGCGCATTTTTCCTGTTTCACCCCAAGAACCCAAATTCCTCCCAAGAACCCAAATCTCCCAAACCCCATCCCATGCAGACCCCAATTTCCCCATTTTCTCCCAATCCCATCTCCTTTCTCGCTGTTTTCCCCATGCAGACCCCCCCAATTTCCCCCAACTCCAAGCACATTTTCCCTGGTTCACCCCAAAATTCCCCCGCAGAATCCTCATTTTCCCATTTTCCCAAATCTCGAGCTCATTTTTCCAGTTTCACCCCAATTTTCCCCCAATCCCCATCTCCTTTCCTCGCTGTTTTCCCCATGCAGACCCCCCCATTTTTCCCCATATCTCAAGCACATTTTTCCTGTTTCACCCCAAATTCCTCCCCAAATCCCTCCCAACCCCCCAATTTTCCCCAATCCCATCTCCTTTCCTCGCTGTTTTCCCCATGCAGATCCCATTTTTCCCCATATCCCAAGCACATTTTCCCAGTTTCACCCCAAAATCCCCCCCAATTTCCCCGTTTTTCCCCATTTTCCCCATATCCCAAGCGCATTTTTCCTGTTTCACCCCAAGAACCCCAAATTCCCTCCCAAGAACCCCAAATCTCCCCAAACCCCCATCCCCATGCAGGCCCCAATTTCCCCAATTTTCCCCCAATCCCCATCTCCTTTCCTCGCTGTTTTCCCCATGCAGCCCCCCCATTTTTCCCCATATCCCAAGCACGTTTTTCCTGTTTCACCCCAAATTCCTCCCCAAATCCCTCCCAAACCCCCCAATTTCCCCCCAATCCCCATCTCCTTTCCTCGCTGTTTTCCCCATGCAGATCCCCCCAATTTCCCCCAACTCCCAAGCACATTTTCCCTGTTTCACCCCAAAATTCCCCCCCAATTTCCCCCATTTTTCCCCAAATCTCGAGCTCATTTTCCCAGTTTCTCTCCCCGGTGCCCAGGCCATGGCGGAGCCCCCGGTGGTGCCCGTGTTCTGCACCGGGGTCTCGGCCCAGGTGCGGCGCCAGCGCGCGAAGGAGCTGGGGCTGGGCCGGCACGACAACGCCGTGCGCTACCTGGGCCAGGACTACGGGCAGCTGCTGCAGGTGAGGCTGAAAATATCCCCAAAATATCCCCAAAACCCAGAAATGTCAAATGTTCATCTTACCTGGGCCAGGACTACGGGCAGCTGCTGCAGGTGAGACTGAAAATATCCCCAAAATACAGAAATGTCAAATGTACATCTTACCTGGGGCAGGACTACGGGCAGCTGCTGCAGGTGAGGCTGAGAATATCCCCAAAATCCAGCAAAAATCCCCAAAACAGAAATGTCAAATGTACATCTTACCTGGGCCAGGACTACGGGCAGCTGCTGCAGGTGAGGCTGAACATATCCCCAAAATACAGAAAATATTCCCAAAAATCCAGAAATGTCAAATGTCCATCTTACCTGGGGTAGGACTATGGGCAGCTGCTGCAGGTGAGGCTGGAAATATCCCCAAAATACAGAAATGTAAATTGTACATCTTACCTGGGCCAGGACTATGGGCAGCTGCTGCAGGTGAGACTGAAAATATCCCCAAAATGCAGAAAATATTCCCAAAAATCCAGAAATGTCAAATGTACATCTTACCTGGGCCAGGACTACGGGCAGCTGCTGCAGGTGAGACTGAGAATATCCCCAAAATACAGCAAAAATCCCCAAAATCCAGAAATGTCAAATGTACATCTTACCTGGGGTAGGACTATGGGCAGCTGCTGCAGGTGAGAGTGAAAATATTCCCAAAAATTAAATCCATTTTGGGTAAAATGTTCATCTTACCTGGGCCAGGACTACGGGCAGCTGCTGCAGGTGAGACCGAAATATCCCAAAATACAGAAATATTCCAAAATTCAGAATGTCAAATGTACATCTTACCTGGGGCAGCACTACGGGCAGCTGCTGCAGGTGAGACTGGAAATATCCCCAAAAATTAAATCCATTTTGGGTAAAATGTCCATCTTACCTGGGGCAGGACTACGGGCAGCTGCTGCAGGTGAGGCTGAAAATATCCCCAAAATACAGAAATGTAAATTGTACATCTTACCTGGGCCAGGACTATGGGCAGCTGCTGCAGGTGAGACTGAAAATATCCCCAAAATGCAGGAAAAATCCCCAAACAAAAATGTCAAATGTACATCTTACCTGGGGCAGGACTACGGGCAGCTGCTGCAGGTGAGACTGGAAATATCCCCAAAATGCACAAATGTAAATTGTACATCTTACCTGGGCCAGGACTACGGGCAGCTGCTGCAGGTGAGGCTGAAAATATCCCCAAAAATTAAATCCGTTTTGGGTAAAATGTTCGTCTTACCTGGGCCAGGACTTTGAGCAGGTGAGACACAGTGACAATCCCCAAACACACAAATCCATTTCCATTTGAGTCAAACGCACACCCGAAGTCTGCAAGGCCCGGGCTAAGAGAAAATACACCAATGAAAGGCGGGGATAGGGGGCGACAAGAGGAGATAAAACGCACTGGCTGTACAATTTCACACAGCTCCAGGGTTATTCCTGTTTTGTGTTTTCCCCCCCAGGAGTGCCGCCGCTCGGGGGCGCTGTTCCGGGACCCCGCGTTCCCCCCGGCCGCCGCCTCGCTGGGGTTCCGCGAGCTCGGCCCCGGCTCCGCCAAAACGCGCGGGGTGGAGTGGAGGCGGCCCACGGTGAGCCCCAAAACACATCTTCCTTCCAAACAGCGATGTTATTTTAATTGTGCGTATTCAATTCCTCGTGCCCAGGAGGTGGATCCCAGCAGCAGGGCACTGGAATGAAAAGAAGAGACAAAACAAACAAAAAAACCCCCTAACCAACAAACCAAAACAAACCCCAAATTCTCAAGTTTGTCTTCCAAAAAATCAGTCTTGAACAAAAATTTCTACTCCTAACGTTAGTGAGAATTGTTCTACTTGTAACGTCAGTGAGATTTGTGCTAAGGGGGAATCGTTTCAAACTGACAGCAAACGGTTTTTTCTGGTTGGTGTTGGAAGGAAATTCTTTAGCAGAATTCCCAAGTTTGTCTTCCAAAAAATCAGTCTTGAACAAAAATTTCTACTCCTAACGTTGGTGAGATTTGTGCTAAGGGGGAATCGTTTCAAACTGACAGCAATCAGTTTTTTCTGGTTGGTGTCAGAAGGAAATTCTTTAGCAGGAGGGTGCTGAGGCTCCGGCACGGGGTGCCCGTGCTCACCAGAACCCCGTGGTTTTCTCAGTTGTCCAAAATGATCTCAAATGATCTCAAATTTTGGGTTTTCCTGCAGGAGCTGTGCCCGCAGCCGCAGTTCATCGTGGACGGCGCCACGCGCACCGACATCTGCCAGGGGGCGCTGGGTGAGGGATCCTCCTGTCCGTCTGTCCGTCTGTCTGTCTGTCTGTCTGTCTGTCTGTCCGTCTGTCCGTCTGTCCGTCTGTCCGTCTGTCCGTCTGTCCGTCTGTCCGTCTGTCCGTCTGTCCGTCTGTCTGTCTGTCTGTCCGTCTGTCTGTCCGTCCGTCCGTCTGTCTGTCCTTGGGCCCAAATCCGGGGCGTTTGGGATCTCTCTGTGCCCTTCTCTGCCCCAGAATCGCTGCTTTTCACCCCAGAATTCAACTCACGGAAATTCCTCCAACCCGACACGGGCGGGGCTCCGAATCTGGGGGGAGACTCCAAATTCCCCCTCCAAAAACCCCAAATTCTGCCCCAAACACCCCAAATTCTGCCCCAAACACCCCAAATTCTACCCCAAACCCCCACTTCCCTGTCTCTGTCCCTCTGTCCTTCTTTGCCCCAATTCTGTGGGGATTTGGGGTCTCTGGGTCCTTCCCTGCCCCCGAATTGCTGCTTTTCACCCCAGAACGGCGCCGCTCTCATCTCACCAAAATTGTCCCAATTTCCCCCAACCCGACACGGGCGGGCTCCAAATCTGGGGGGAAACTCCAAATTCCCCCTCCAAACACCCCAAATTCTACCCCAAACACCCCAAATTCTACCCCAAACACCCCATCCATGTGCAGAACATCTCAATCCTGGTTTTCCCTCAGGTCCCAAGCACATTTTTCCTGCTTCACCCCCAAAAAACCCCAATCCCATCCCCATGCAGACCATGTGTCTCACATCCATTTTTCCCCAAATCTCGAGCACATTTTTCCAGTTTCACCCCCAAAACCCCCAAATCCTCCCCAAACCCCCATCCCCATGCAGAACACCTGTCCCCCCGTTTTTCCCCCAAATCCCAGGTGCCTTTTTCCTATTTCACCCCCAAATCCTCTCCCAAAACCCCAAATCCTCTCCCCAAAACCCCCAATCCCCAAAACCCTCCTCTCCCGAAACCCCAATCCTTCCCCCAATCCCTCAAAATCTCACCCCAAATCCTCTCCCAAACCCAAATCCATCCTTTCCATTCACCAAATCCCTCCCAAAACCCCAATCCTCTCCCAAACCAAACTCTCCAAACCCCCAAATCCTCTCCCAAAACCCAAATCCTCTCCCCAAACCTGTCCCCGTTTTCCCCAATCCCGGTCTTCCAGCTCCAAACTCTGCCCCTGCTGCCTCGTGCCCCAGACCTGGGTGGTTTTGGGCTGGTTTTGGTGGAATTTTGGCGGTTTTGGCGCTGCCCAGGTGACTGCTGGCTGCTGGCGGCCATCGCGTCGCTGACGCTCAACGAGGCGCTGCTGCACCGGGTGGTGCCGCACGGGCAGAGCTTCCAGCAGGGCTACGCCGGCATCTTCCACTTCCAGGTCAGCACATCCGCCCTGGGGATCCCCTCTGGCACTTTGGGTGGAAATTCCAGTGTTTTGGGGCTCCAGATTCACTTCCAGCAAATCCGCCTTGGGGATCCCTTCTGGCGTTTTGGGTGCAGATCCCAACATTTTGGGGCTCCCAGAATGACTTCAGCAAATCCCACCCTTGGGGTTCCCTTCTGGCATTCTGGGTGCAAATCCCAACTTTTGGGGGTCTCATCTTCCACTTCCAGGTCAGCAAATCCGCCCTTGGGGTTCCCTTCTGGCATTTTGGGTGCAAATCCCAACTTTTGGGGGTCTCATCTTCCACTTCCGGCAAACCCCACCCTTGGGGTTCCCTTCTGCCATTTTGGGTGGAAATCCCAACATTTTGGGGCTCCCATTTTCCACTTCCAGCAAATCCCACCCTTGGGGATCCCCTCTGCCATTTTTGGGCGCAAAATTCCAAGATATTGGGGGCTCCCATTTTCCACTTCCAGCAAATCCCACCCTTGGGGATCCCCTCTGCCATTTCTAGGTCAGCAAATCCCGGCCTTGGGCTCCCCTCTGCCATTTTGGGTGCGAATCCCAGCGTTTTGGGGCTCCCAGAATCACTTCCAGCAAATCCCACCCTTGGGGATCCCTTCTGGCATTTTGGGTGCAAATCCCAACATTTTGGGGCTCCCAGAATGACTTCAGCAAATCCCACCCTTGGGGTTCCCTTCTGCTATTTTGGGTGCAGATCCCAACTTTTGGGGGTCTCATCTTCCATTTCCAGGTCAGCACATCCGGCCTGGGGATCCCCTCTGGCATTTTGGGTGCAAATCCCAACATTTTGGGGCTCCAGAATTACTTCAGCAAATCCCACCCTTGGGGTTCCCTTCTGCCATTTTGGGTGCAAATCCCAGCGTTTTGGGGCTCCCAGAATCACTTCAGGGCTCCTCTTGTCCTCCTGAGAGGCTCCCACACATTTTTGGGGCTTTCTTCACCTTTTTAGGCCTCCCCTTGACCATTCACACTTTTGGGGCTCCACTCTGTAATTTTGGGGTGACCCCCAGCGTTTTAAGGATTCCCTGCACCATTTTGGTCGCACCCCAATTTTGAGAGGATCCCCCAGTGCTTTTCCCACCCAGCTCCTCATTGCTGCTCCCACTGTGGGAACTCCACCTCCCCACTGGACCCCAAACCGGGCGTTTTTACCCCAAAATCTCCTCCCTGCACAAACCTGGGGGTTCCTCTTCCCGTCCCGCCCAGATCTGGCAGTTTGGCGAGTGGCTGGACGTGGTGGTGGACGATTTCCTGCCCACCAAGGACGGCAAGCTGCTCTTCGTGCACTCGGCCGAGGGCTCCGAGTTCTGGAGCGCGCTGCTGGAAAAGGCCTACGCCAAGTACGGCCCCTCCCCGCCGCCCCTCCGCGCCCGTTTTGGGGCAAAATCCCCCAAAAACGGTCCCGGGTGTCCCACAGGGTGAACGGCTGCTACGAGGCTCTGTCGGGCGGCAGCACCTCCGAGGGCTTCGAGGATTTCACGGGCGGCGTCACCGAGTGGTTCGACCTGCGCCGGCCGCCCGCCGACCTCTACCAGATCATCCTCAAGGCGCTGGAGCGCGGCTCGCTGCTGGGCTGCTCCATCGACGTGAGATAACTGGGCGGTTTGGGGGAAAAACTGCGGGATTTGGGGTCATTCTCACATTGCTCCATTGACGTGAGATAACTGGGCCGTTTGGGGGAAAAACGGGGGGTTTGGGGTCATTCTCACATTGCTCCATCACTGTGAGCCACCCCGGGTGTTTTGGGAGAAAACCGGGGGATTTGGGGTCATTCTCATATTGCTCCATCGACGTGAGCCATCCTGGGCGTTTTGGGGGAAATTCTGCAGAATTTGGGGTCGTTCCCTGGTAACGCTTCGGTGCCTCCTCGCAGATCACGAGCGCCTTCGACATGGAGGCCGTGACCTTCAAGAAGCTGGTGAAGGGCCACGCCTACTCGGTGACCGGCGCCAGGCAGGTGAGGCCGGGCAGCAGTTTGGGTGGAAAAGGGCGGATTTTGGGGGCGCGGCCCTGACGGCGCCGTGCGCAGATCCCGTACCGCGGGCAGGCCCTGGAGCTCATCCGGATGCGCAACCCCTGGGGCGAGGTGGAGTGGACGGGCGCCTGGAGCGACGGGTGAGGCTGCGGCTTCGTTAGCGCCGGGCTCGTTAGCGCTAACGAGCGCGGGCCCCGCTGACCCTGCCGCCCCGCAGCTCGGCCGAGTGGCACGCGGTGGAGCCGGCGCTGCGCCAGCAGCTCATGGTCAGGATGGAGGACGGCGAGTTCTGGTAGGAGAACTCCAACCCAACCCAAACCCCTTTTCCCGCCCGTGCCGTGCCTGGGAACGAAGCCAAACTCTTCCCCCACCCAGGATGTCCTTCCGGGATTTCCTGCGGGAATTCACCCGCCTGGAGATCTGCAACCTGACGCCGGACGCGCTGCAGTCGCGCAAGTTCCGCAAGTGGAACACGCGGCTCTACGACGGCACGTGGCGGCGCGGCAGCACCGCCGGCGGCTGCCGCAACTACCCCGGTAGGCGCCGGGGGGCGGCGCCGGGCCCGGGGGGCCGGGCCCCCGCTGAGCCCCCTCTGCCCCCTCCGCAGCCACGTTCTGGATCAACCCCCAGTTCAAGATCCAGCTGGACGAGGTGGACGACGCCAGGGACGAGGACGGCGGGCGCGAGCCGGGCTGCAGCTTCCTGCTGGCGCTGATGCAGAAGCACCGGCGCCGCGAGCGCCGCTACGGCAAGGACATGGAGACCATTGGATTCGCTGTCTATGAGGTGACGGCATTGGCTGGGCTTAACCCGCCTTGACTGGGGTCAGTTGGCATTGACTGGGGTCAACCAACATTGATTGTGGTCAGCCAGCATCAACTGGGATCTACCAGCCTTGACTGGGGTCAACCACCATTGGCTACAGTCAACCACCATCAACTGTGGTCGACCACCATCAACTGGGGTCAACCACCATCAATTGGGGACAACCACCATCAACTGGGGTCAACCACCATCAATTGGGGACAACCAACATTGATTGTGGTCAACCAGCATCACCTGTGGTCAACCACCATCAATTGGGGACAACCACTATCAACTGTGGTCAACCACCATCCAATTGGGGACAACCACCATCAACTGGGGTCAACCAACATCAGCTGGGGCCAACCGGCCTTGTCTGGGCTCAACCAACATTGATTGTGGTCAACCAGCATCAACTGGGATCTACCAGCCTTGACTGGGGTCAACTGTCATTAATTGGGGTCAATTAGAGTCATCTGGGGTCTCTTGGCATCAGTGGGGGTCAAGCAGCATGAGCTGGCCTCAACTGGTTTCAACTGGTGTCACCAATGGCCCGTTGGGGTCAGCCAGCCTTGACTGGGGTCAATAACCATGGACTGGGGTCAGCTGGCATTAACTGGGGTCAAACAGGGTCACCAATGGTCCTTTGGGGTCAGCTGGCATTACCTGGGGTCAAACAGGGCCACCAATGGTCCGTGGCGGTCAGCTGGCATTACCTGGGGTCAAACAGGGTCACCAATGGTCCGCTGGGGTCAGCTGGCATTACCTGGGCTCACCTGGGCTCACCTGGGCTCACCTGGTGCCACCTGTCCCCAACCGAGGTCCCCTCTCTCCGCACAGGTCCCTCCCGAGGTGGGTTCCGTGCGCTGCCGGTGCTGGTTCGGCCCATTCTGCCCCCGGGGGTGTTCTTGGGGCCGTTTTTGGGGCCGCTCTGGAGCTGTTCCCCCCCCGGTGCCCGCAGTACGTGGGGAGGTCGGGCGTGCACCTCAAGCGCGAGTTCTTCCTGGCCAACGCGTCGCGCGCGCGCTCCGAGCAGTTCATCAACCTGCGCGAGGTGAGCACGCGCTTCCGGCTGCCGCCCGGCGAGTACATCGTGGTGCCCTCCACCTTCGAGCCCAACAAGGAGGGCGACTTCGTGCTCCGCGTCTTCTCCGAGAAGAAAGCCGGCACCGAGTAAGCGCTGCCGCGGCCGCCGCGGAGCCGGGACCGAGCGCCGCGCCCGCGCGCTCAGCCCCGTGTCTGTCTGTGTGTCTGTCCGCAGGGAGATGGACGACAAGATCCAGGCCACGCTGCCGGACGAGGTCAGCTGGGGACGGGGCATGGGGTGGTGGGGCGGTTCCCAAAATGGCCGCTTTGGGTGTTCCCAAAATGGCCACTTTTCCCCTGGGGCGGTTCCCAAAATGGCCGCTTTTGGTGTTCCCAAAATGGCCGATTCATCCCCTGGGGCGGTTCCCAAAATGGCCGCTTTTGGTGTTCCCAAAATGGCCGCTTTGGGCGGTTCCCAAAATGGCCGATTCATCCCCTGGGGCGGTTCCCAAAATGGCCGCTTTGGGCGGTTCCCAAAATGGCCGATTCATCCCCTGGGGCGGTTCCCAAAATGGCCGCTTTGGGTGTTCCCAAAATGGCCGATTCATCCCCTGGGGCGGTTCCCAAAATGGCCGCTTTGGGCGGTTCCCAAAATGGCCGATTCTTCCCCCAGAAAGTGCTGAGGGAGAGCGAGATCGATGAGAACTTCAAGCAGCTCTTCAAGCAGCTGGCGGGGCCGGTAAGGGAGCGCTGGTGATTGGCTGTGAGCTCAGGGGTTGGTGGTGATGTCATTGGGTGATGATGATGTCATTGATTGGCCATGATGTCATTGGTTAGCAATGACATTTGTTGGGTATGGTGCCATTGGTTGGCTGTGACATCGTTGATTGTAAATAACATAACATTGGTTAGCCATGATATCATTGGTTGCCTGTGCTGTCATTGGTTAGTAATGACGTAATTGTTGGTGATGATGTCATTGGTTGGCTGTGATGTTATGTGTTGGCAGTGATGTAATTGGTACGTCATTGATTGGCCATGATGTCATTGGTTGTAATAACATCACTGGTCAGCAATGAAATCACTTGGTGATGATGTCATCAGTTAGCCGTGGTGTTATTGGTTAGCAGTGATGTCATTGGTTGGCCATTACATCATTGGTTTGCAATAACATCATTGTTGGTAATGATGTCATTACTCTGCTGTGATGTTATTGATTAGCAGTGATGTCATTGTTTGTCAATTACATCACTGTTTGCCCATTACCTCATTGGTTGGCCATGACGTCACTGGTTTCCGATGACGTCACTGCTCGTTGGTGACCCCTCCCCAGGACCTGGAGATCAGCGTCACCGAGCTGCAGACCATCCTCAACCGCATCATCGCCAAACGTGAGCCGGGACTGGGGGAGTTCCGCCCCGATTAGCCCCGCCCCCCTCATTAACATCTCATTACCATCTCATTAACATCTCATTAACCCCCACACTCCCGATTGCAGACAAAGACCTGCGCACCAAGGGCTTCAGCCTGGAGTCCTGCCGGAGCATGGTGAACCTCATGGACGTATCCTGAGCCTGGGGGGGCTCTGGGGGGACCCCTGGGACCCCCCTTTCCTGAAACTCCCCCCAGGACCCCTCTTTCCTTAACCCCCCTGGGACCCCCCCCTTTTCCCCCTGGGACCCCCCTTTCCTGAACCCCCCTTTTCCTTGACCCCCTGCCCCAGAAAGACGGGAACGGGAAGCTGGGGCTGGTGGAGTTCAACGTGCTCTGGAACCGCATCCGCAACTACCTGGTGGGTCTGGGGGCTCCTGGGGGCATTTTGGGGGTCTGGCTCATGGGAGACCCCCATTTTGGGGGGATTTTGGGGTCTCTGTTCTCATGGGTGATCCCCATTTTGGGGGGATTTTGGGGTCTCTGTTCTCATGAGTGATCCCCAATACTGAGAGGATGTTGGGGTCTGTCTCATGGGTGAACCCCATTTTGGGAGTACTTTGGGGTCTCTCAGGTGACCCCCATTTTGGGGTCTGTCTCATGGGTGACCCCAATACTGGGGCGATTTTGGGGTCGCTCTCCTCATGGGTGACCCCCATTTTGGGCGAATTTTGGGGTGTTTTGTGTGACCCCCATTTTGGAGGGACCTTGGGGTACATTGGAGGTGGTTTGGGTGACCCCTGTTCCTTTGGGGGGGATCTGGGGGTACACTGGGGGTGTTTTGGGGGAGATTTTGGGGTACATAGTGGTGTTTTGGGTAACCCCTGCCCCTTTGGGGTATTTTGGGTAACCCCTGTTCTTTTGGGTTACATTTGGGGTATTTTGGGTAGCCCCTGTTCCTTTGGGGCATATTTGGGGTATTTTGGGTAACCCCTCTCCTTTGGGGTACCTTTGGGGTATTTTGGGTAACCCCTGCCCCTTTGGGGGTATTTAGGGTAACCCCTGTTCCTTTGGGTTACATTTGGGGTATTTTGGGTAGCCCCTGTTCCTTTGGGTTATATTTGGGGTATTTTGGGTAACCCCTGTTCCTTTGGGGCACATTTGGGGTATTTTGGGTAGCCCCTGTTCCTTTGGGGTACATTTGGGGTATTTTGGGTAACCCCTTTTCCTTTGGGGCACATTTGGGGTATTTTGGGTAACCCCTGTTCCTTTGGGGCACATTTGGGGTATTTTGGGTAACCCCTGTTCCTTTGGGTTATATTTTGTATTATAACCTTTGGGTTATATTTTGTATTTTGGGTAACCCCTTTTCCTTTGGG
This sequence comes from Zonotrichia leucophrys gambelii, assembly GCF_028769735.1. Classification (NCBI taxonomy): domain Eukaryota; kingdom Metazoa; phylum Chordata; class Aves; order Passeriformes; family Passerellidae; genus Zonotrichia; species Zonotrichia leucophrys. The sequence continues at coordinate 686,657 of NW_026992239.1, forward strand.
GCACATTTGGGGTATTTTGGGTAACCCCTCTCCTTTGGGGTACATTTGGGGTATTTTGGGTAGCCCCTGTTCCTTTGGGGCACATTTGGGGTATTTTGGGTAACCCCTGTTCCTTTGGGGCACATTTGGGGTATTTTGGGTAACCCCTGTTCCTTTGGGGTATTTTGGGTAGCCCCTGTTCCTCTGTTGTACATTTGGGGTATTTTGGGTAACCCCTTTTCCTTTGGGGCACATTTGGGGTATTTTGGGTAACCCCTTTTCCTTCGGGGCACATTTGGGGTATTTTGGGTAACCCCTGCCCCTTTGGGGTATTTTGGGTAGCCCCTGTTCCTCTGGGGTACATTTGGGGTATTTTGGGTAACCCCTGTTCCTTTGGGGGTCTCCTCCTGCCAGAGCATCTTCCGCAAGTTCGACCTGGACAAGTCAGGCTCCATCAGTGCCTACGAGCTGCGCCTGGCGCTGGAGGCTGCAGGTGACCCCAACCCCCCCAGGACCCCCCAACCCCCCCCAGGGCCCCCCGGTGACCCCCGGGCTGTGCCCCCCTGCCCCAGGGTACCGGCTGAACAAGAGGCTGCACGAGCTGCTCATCACGCGCTACGCCGAGCCCGACCTGGCGCTGGACTTCGACAGCTTCGTCTGCTGCCTCGTGCGCCTGGAGACCATGTTCCGTGAGCGCCCCACACTGCCCCACGCTGCCCCAGAGGAGCCCAATGATCCCAAACCGTCCCTCCCATGCAGTCCTGAGTGATCCCCAATGATCCCAAACTGTCCCTCCCACACTGTCCCAGAGGATCCCAATGATCCCAAACTGTCCCTCCCACACTGTCCCAGAGGATCCCCAATGATCCCAGACCGTCCCTCCCACACTGTCCCAGAGGATCCCCAATGATCCCAAACCGTCCCTCCCATGCAGTCCTTAGTGATCCCTAATGATCCCAAACCGACCCTCCTGTCCAACCTCAGTGATCCCCAATGATCCCAAACTGTCCCTCCCACACTGTCCCAGAGGATCCCCAATGATCCCAGACCGTCCCTCCCATGCAGCCCTGAGTGATCCCCAATGATCCCAAACCATCCCTCCTGTCCAACCCTCAGTGATCCCTAATGATCCCAAATGATCCCAAACCGTCCCTCCTGTCCAACCCTGAATGATCCCAAATGATCCCAAACCATCCCTCCTGTCCAACCCTCAGTGATCCCTAATGATCCGAAACCGTCCCTCCCACACTGTCCCAAAGGATCCCAATGATCCCAAACCATCCCTCCCACACTGCCCCAGAGGATCCCCAATGATCCCAAACCATCCTTCCTGTCCAACCTCAGTGATCCCAAATGATCCCAGACCATCCCTCCTGTCCAACCCTCAGTGATCCCCAATGATCCCAAACCGTCCCCAATGATCCCAAACCATCCCTCCTGTCCAACCTCAGTGATCCCCAATGATCCCAAACCATCCCTCCTGTCCAACCTCAGTGATCCCCAATGATCCCAGACCGTCCCTCCTGTCCAACCCTGAGTGATCCCCAATGATCCCAAACCATCCCTCCCACACTGTCCCAAAGGATCCCCAATGATCCCAAACCGTCCCTCCTGTCCAACCCTCAGTGATCCCCAATCATCCCAAACCGTCCCTCCTGTCCAACCCTCAGTGATCCCCAATGATCCCAAACCGTCCCTCCTGTCCAACCCTCAGTGATCCCCAATATCCCAAACCTCCCTCCCAACTGTCCCCAATGATCCCAAACTGTCCCGTCCCTGAGTCTGATGATCCCAATGATCCCAAACCATCCCTCCTGTCCAACCCTCAGTGATCCCCAATGATCCCAAATGATCCTTCCTACCCAATCCCGAATCATCCCAGCCTTCCCAGCCACACTTTTCCCTCACAAATGGAACTTTCCAGAATCCCAACGCCTTTCCCTCCCCTCAGGGTTTTTCCAAGCCATGGACGTGGACCAGGATGGCGTCGTCACCTTCGACCTGCTGCAGGTACTGGGGGAGCTCAAGGCCTTCCTCCTCCTCTTCCTCCTCCTTTTTCTCCTCCTCTCCCTCATTCTCTTGCTTTCCCCTGTTTTCCTCACCCTCTCTTCCTCCCCTTCCTCCCTCACCCTCCTCCTCCTCATTCTCCCCAGTGGCTCCAGCTCACCATGTTCGCCTGACCGGACCCTCCAAGTGCCTTCCACGACCCCGCGCCGGTTTTTCCCTTTTTTTGGCTTTTTTCGGCAGAAAAGGCTGGATGGGGGGGTGGGGTGGGGGTCCCACGGGACCCCCCCCAGCTTTGCCAAAGCCCCCCGTCCCTCCCTCACCTCATGCTCGGCCCCTTTTGGGGCAAATCCTCCGGATTTTGGTGCCTCCTGTGCTGACGGAGCCCCGGCCGTCCTCCTTCGCTTCAGGGATCTGCTGCCCCCGGGTGCCATCAAATGATTTTTTTATTGTATAAATTAAAAATGGTATATAAACCAAAGAAAAAAAAAAGTTATTTAAGTCAAAACTCTTTTCCGGCAGTTCTTTCTCCCCCTCAGGGCACAGGGTGAGGACATTTCGAAGTGCTGCAAAGTAACAGGTTTAGGGATTGTCTTCGAGTTATAGATCACATATTTAGGGTTATATTCATATATTTTTGGGATATTTTGGTGGTCGTGACTTAAAACCTGGGGGTGTTTCCTGGGCGGGGGGTGCAGGACGAGGCTGCCGTGACTCGGAGGGGATGAGGGGCCGGGCAGGGAGGGGACCCCGGACCTGGAGCAGAATCCCCGGGACAGGTGCGACCCCCGGGCCGAGCAGGATGCCCCGTACCCTGTTCCACCCCTCAGACCCGGTTCCACCCCTCAGACCCGAGCAGGATCCCCAATTCCCGGTTCCACCCCCCATTCCCGTTCCGCCCCTCAGGCCCGGCCGGGTTCGGTTCCCTCAGAGCCGCCTCGGCCCCGCCCCCTCAGCGCTCTGAGGGCGCGAATTTTCCCGCCCTTTTTTCCTCCCGCCCTTTTCCCCTCCCACCCCGATGGGCGGAGCTTGGAGCACGCCGGTCCCGCCGCTTCACCCGCCCACCGCTCGCCCATTGGTCCGTTCTGTCTAAATTTGAGTAACCACGCCCTTTATCCCGCCATCGCCACGCCCTTTTCTCCTTCTACGGCTTGGCCACGCCCTTCCCCTCACGGAGCTGCGCCCGCGCTGTTTGAGCGCGGCCATGGCGGAGCCGGGGATGGAGCCGGAGCTGGAGCCGGAGCGGGGCCCGGAGGCGGTGACGGCCGAGGCGGTGCTGAGGGAGCTGCGGCTCTTCGAGCTGCGCTGCGAGGGCGAGGAAGTGCCCGACAAGCGTGAGAGCTCCGGGGACGCGGCCTGTGGGGGGAGATGGGGGGGTTTGGGGAGGAGGAAGGGGTTTGGGGGGGTCAGGGGAGCTCTGAGGGTTTATTTGGTTCATGGGTGCTGTTGTGGGGGTGAGTGAATTTTGGGACCTGCCGGGTTTTAGGGGCACAGAGAATTGAGGGGTGACCGTGGCGTACCCAAACATTTTGAGGGGGATCTCAGTGGGATTTGGGACCCCCCTGACCCCCATTTGTCCCCTCAGTGGTGGAGCTGTGCCTGAGCCACGGGCTGGGCCCGGTGGCCTTGGCCAACGAGCTGCTGGCCTTTGTCACCAGCAAGGACCTGGACCTGCAGCTCACCCCCGAGGGCCTGGACGCCTTCGAGCACGAGGTGGGGGTCCCCAGTCCCCCCTTTGATCCCCAAACCCGCCGGGATGGCGGGGAGCGCTCACCCCGTGCCCTCCCTGCCCCTCCAGGTGCTGGCCAAGCGCGGCAGCCGCGGGCGGCGCGGGAGGGACGAGCGCCGGGGGCTGCTCCATGATATCCACTCGCTGCAGGGGCTGTATCCTCGCTGCTGAGGGATCCTGGGGTGCCCTGAAATCCTGAGGGGATCCTGGGGGTGTTCCAATGCCCTGAGGGATCCTGGGGATGTCCTGAGGGATCCTGGGGTGTCCTGAAATCCTGGGACTGGTGCGAATCCTGAGGACTGGGGTGCCCTGAATGAGACTCCTGAGGGGATCCTGAGGATGTTCCAACACCCTGAGGGGATCCTGAGGTTATCCCAAGGAGATCCCGAGGTTATCCCAAAATCCCGAGGATATCTCAGGGATATTCCAGCATCCTGAGGGGATCCCCAGGTTATCCCCACATCCCGAGCAGTTTTGGGGTGTCTGGCAGAACCTGGGCCCCCTGATCTGTCCCAGATCCCCAGGGGGAGCCTGGCAATGGCAGGAATGATCAAATTCGGGGTTTCACCCCAAACCTGGAGCGTTTTCACCCCTTAACCACCCCAGCCTGGACGAGGAGCAGGAGGACGAGCTGCTGGACGCCTACACCACCCCCTCCAAGGTGGGAACCACCCAAACCCACGGGATTTCCCCAAAATCCACCCTACAAAGATAATTCCTGTGGTTTTGTTCCCGCAGGGCTCCCACAAACGCAGCAACTCCACCCCGGAGACGCCCCAGGCCAAGCGGGCGCCGCCCTCCCGCAGCCCCTTGGGGCTCTTCAGCCCCGGCAGCTTCTCCCCGAGGTCGGTGGGCTCCTGATCCCCCTGCTCCTGAATTCCTGAGTTCCTTCCTAAATTCATTCCTGATCCCCCTGCTCCTGAATTCCTGAGTTCCTTCATAAATTCATTCCTGATCCCCCTGCTCCTGAATTCCTGAATCCCTTCCTGAATTCCTAAATTCCTTCCTTCCTGATCCCCCTGCTCCTGCCTTCCTGAATGCCTTCATAAATTCATTCCTGATCCCCCTGCTCCTGAATTCCTGAGTTCCTTCATAAATTCATTCCTGATCCCCCTGCACCTGAATTCCTAAATTCCTTCCTAAATTCCTAAATTCATTCCTGAATTCCTAAATTCCTAAATTCCTTCCTTCCTGAGTCCCCCCTGCTCCTTCCTTCCTGAATTCCTTCATAAATTCATTCCTGATCCCCCTGCTCCTGCCTTCCTGAATTCCTTCCTGAATTCCTTCCTTCCTGAATTCCTAAATTCCTTCCTTCCTAAATTCCTTCCTTCCTTCCTTCCTAAATTCCTTCCTTCCTGAATTCCTTCCTGAATTCCTTCCTAAATTCATTCCTAAATTCCTAAATTCCTTCCTAAATTCCTAAATTCCTTCCTAAATTCCTAAATTCCTTCCTTCCTTCCTTCCTAAATTCCTTCCTTCCTTCCTAAATTCCTTCCTGAATTCCTTCCTGAATTCCTAAATTCCTTCCTAAATTCCTTCCTAAATTCCTTCCTGAATTCCTTCCTGAATTCCTTCCTAAATTCCTAAATTCCTTATTAAATTCCTAAATTCCTTCCTTCCTGAATTCTTTCCTAAATTCCTTCCTAAATTCCTCCCTTCCTTCCTAAATTCCTTCCTGAATCCCCCCTGCTCCTTCCTTCCTGAATTCCTTCCTAAATTCCTAAATTCCTTCCTTCCTGAATTCCTTCCTTCCTGAATTCCTTCCTGAATTCCTTCCTAAATTCCTTCCTTCCTAAATTCCTAAATTCCTTCCTTCCTGAATTCCTTCCTGAATTCCTTCCTAAATTCCTAAATTCCTTCCTTCCTGAATTCCTTCCTAAATTCCTTCCTTCCTTCCTTCCTTCTTGGGGGGAATTGTTAAACCCACGCTGAACTCCTTGCAATTTTACAAAGCCTTTAAAGCTGCAGACATTTCATTGCAAAGCCTCGTTAATCAGCTCCAATCACTGAATTCCCTCTGCTCACACATCAGGGACTTCACCCTTCAGGCCCCAAACCCAAACTGGGGTAACAGAAATGGGAAAAACCCAAACAGGGATAACAAAAAGGAGAAAAAACACAAACTGGGGTAACAAAAAGGAGAAAACCCAAACAGGGGTAACAGAAATGGGAGAAATCCAAACAGGGATAACAAAAAGGAGAAAACCCAAATAGGGAAACCAGAAAGGAGGAAAACTCAAACAGGGATAACAAAAAGGAGAAAACCCAAACAGGGGTAACAAAAAGGAGAAAACCCAAATAGGGATAACAAAAGTGGGAAAACCCAAATAGGGAAACCAGAAAGGAGAAAACCCAAACAGGGGTAACAGAAATGGGAGAAATCCAAACAGGGATAACAAAAAGGAGAAAAAACACAAACTGGGGTAACAAAAAGGAGAAAACCCAAATAGGGAAACCAGAAAGGAGGAAAACCCAAACAGGGGTAACAAAAAGGAGAAAAAACACAAACTGGGGTAACAAAAAGGAGAAAACCCAAACAGGGGTAACAGAAATGGGAGAAATCCCAGAATGTCAGGGTGGGACAGCCCCGTCCCTGCCTGACCCCTGTGTTTGTGCTCTGCCCCCACAGCGTGACCCCCTCCCAGAAATACTCGTCCAGGACAGGCCGGGGGGAGGCCGTGGCCACGTTCGGGGCCGAGCAGGGCCAGGCCTGGCTGGGCACTGCTGGCACTGCTGGCACTGCTGGCACTGCTGGCACTGCTGGCACAGATGGCACTGCTGGCACAGATGGCACTGGTGGCACAGGTGGTGGCAGTGGCAGCGTCGGTGTCACCGTCAGAGCCTTCGGCAGCCCCGAGCAGCTCCTGAGCCAGCCCTACAAGTTCATGTTCCAGAAGCTTCTGGATGTCAGGGAAGGTGGGCAGGGGCACGGGGGGCGGGGGGTTGGGGACACCCCGAGCTCGGGAGGGGTCAAAGGTTGGGGTCAGGGGTCAGGGGTTGGGGGGGTTTGGTGACCCTGGGGTCACTCTGAGCTCAGCAGGGGTCAGAGGTCAGGGGTCGGGGGGTGTTTGGTGACATTGAGGTCACCCCAAGCTCAAGGGGCGTCAGGGATTGGATTGGGGTCAGAGGTCAGGGGTCATTTGCTGACTCAGAGGTCAGGGGTCGTTTGCTGCCCCCGGGGTCAGAGGTCAGGGGTCATTTGCTGACTCAGAGGTCAGGGGTCGTTTGCTGCCCCCGGGGTCAGAGGTCAGGGGTCATTGGCTGCCCCCGGGGTCAGGGGTCATTCGCTGCCCCCGGGGTCAGAGGTCAGGGGTCATTGGCTGCCCCCGGGGTCAGAGGTCAGGGGTCGTTGGCTGACTCCGAGGTCAGGGGTCGTTCGCTGCCCCCGGGGTCAGAGGTCAGGGGTCTTTGGCTGCCCCCGGGGTCAGAGGTCAGGGTCGTTGGCTGACCCCGAGGTCAGGGTCGTTTGCTGCCCCCGGGGTCAGAGGTCAGGGGTCATTCGCTGCCCCCGGGGTCAGAGGTCAGGGGTCGTTGGCTGACTCCGGGGTCAGAGGTCAGGGGTCATTCCCTGCCCCCGGGGTCAGAGGTCAGGGGTCACTCACTGACCCCGCTGTGTGTCGTTTGCTGTCAGCGCTGGCCGAGCGGGTGGAGGAGCTCGGGGCGGTTCTGCAGCAGCACCACGGCCTGGACGGGTTCAGCTCGGCCGCCGTCCCGGCACAGGTGAGGGCCGGGGGGCTGTGGGGTGAATCCCCCCTGATTCTGGGGTGAAACCCCCTGTTCTGGGGTGAATCCCCCCTGATTCTGGGGTTCAAATCCCCTGTTCTGGGGTGAATCCCCCCCATTTTGGGTTAAACCACTCCGTTTGCTGTTAAATCCCCTTGTTTTGGGTTAAACCCCCCCTATTTGATGTTAATCCCCCCCATTTTGGGGTGAATTTCCCCATTTTGTGTTGAATTGTTGCCCGCAGGAGCCGGTGACGGTGCTGGGCACCATCAGCTGTGACCCATTCTGGGTTAAACCCCCCCATTTTGGGGTGCATCCCCCCATTTTTGCCCCCTGTAGGAGCCGGTGACGGTGCTGGGCGCCATCGCCTGTGACCCATTTTGGGTTAAATTCCCCATTTTTGGGGTGCATTCCCCCATTTTTGGGGTGTATAATCTCCCCATTTTTGGGGTGCATTCCCCATTTTTGGGGTGCATCCCCCCATTTACCCCCCAGGAGGTGGTGACGGTGCTGGGCACCATCGCCTGTGACCCATTTTGGGTGAATTCCCCATTTTTGGGGTGAATTCCCCCATTTTGTGTTGAATTGTTCCCCCTGTAGGAGCCGGTGACGGTGCTGGGCGCCATCGCCTGTGACCCATTTTGGGGTGAATTCCCCATTTTTGGGGTGAATTCCCCCATTTTGTGTTGAATTGTTCCCCCCAGGAGGCGGTGACGGTGCTGGGCGCCATCGCCTGTGACCCATTTTGGGTTAAATTCCCCATTTTTGTGTTGAATCCCCCCATTTCCCCCCCTGCAGGAGGCGGTGACGGTGCTGGGCGCCATCGCCTGTGACGGCCAGGGGAAGCTGAACCCCAAATCCGCGCTGCTCGTGGGGGACCGGGAGCACTCGGGGGGGGCCCAGGTGCCCCTGGACCTCTCGGAGCTTCCGGAATATTCCCTGTTCCCAGGCCAGGTCAGCCGGGGGGGGGGATCCCCGGTGTTCCCGAATCCCGACTTTCTACCCCAAACTCCTGCCCCTTTCCCAAAGTCCTGCCCATTTCCCAAAATCCTGCCCATTTCCCAAAGTCCTGCCCATTTCCCAAAGTCCTGCCCATTTTCTGCCCCTTTTCCCCAATTCCTGCCCCATTTCCCCAATTCCTGCCCATTTTCCCCAATTCCTGCCCCTTTTCCCCAATTCCTGCCCATTTTCCCGAAGTCCTGCCCATTTTCCCAATTCCTGCCCCTTTTTCCCAAATTCCTGCCCCTTTTTCCCCTTTTTCCCCAATTCCTGCCCCATTTCCCCCAATTCCTGCCCCTTTTTCCCCAATTCCTGCCCCTTTTTCCCAATTCCTGCCCTTTTCCCCAATTCCTGCCCTTTTCCCCCATTTCCCAATTCCTGCCCCTTTCCATCCCTTTTCCAATTTCCCATCCTGCCTTTCCCAATTCCTGCCCCTTTTTCCCCAATTCCTGCCCCTTTTCCCAATTCCTGCCCCTTTTCCCAATTCCTGCCCCTTTTCCCCAATTCCTGCCCCTTTTCCCAATTCCTGCCCCATTTCCCCCCCAATTTCCCCCCTTTTCCCCCATTCCCGCCCTCTTTTCCCAATTTCCCCCTTTTTTCCCCCAATGCCAGGTGGTGGCCCTGGAAGGCACCAACCCCACGGGCAGGAGGATGGTGGTGACCAAAATATACGAGGTGACCCCGAATCTGGGGGATTTGGGGGATTTGGGGTGGGATTGGGGAATTTGGGGTGGATTTGGGGCATTTGGGGTGGAATTGGGGGATTTGAGGTGGATTTGGGGATTTGGGGTGGAATTGGAGGATTTGGGGTGGATTTGGGTGGAATTGGGGGATTTGGGGTGGAATTGGGGTGGATTTGGGGGATTTGGGGTGGATTTGGAGGATTTGGGGTGGGATTGGGGGATTTGGGGTGGGATTGGGACATTTAGGTGGATTGGGGGATTTGGGGGATTTGAGGTGGATTTGGGTGGATTTGGGGGGATTTGGGTGGATTTGGGGTATTGGGGGAATTTGGGTGGAATTGGGGGATTTGGGGTGGATTTGGGGGATTTGAGGTGGATTTGGGGTGGATTTGGAGGATTTGGGGTGGAATTGGGGGATTTGGGGTGATTTTGGGGTGGATTTGGGGCATTTTTGGCCGTTTCCCACAGGGGGTCCCTCTGCCCTTCCACACCCCCACGGAGCCAATGCCAGGTGAGCCCCAAATCCCATTTTGCTGCCCCAAACCCTTTGGGTCCCCCAAACCCTTTTTGTCTCCCAAACCCCATTCCCTCCCAATCCCCATTTCCCAAAACCCCATTTTCCTCCAACCCCAGATTCTCTCCAAAAACCCATTTTCCCTCAAAACCCCTTTTTCTTTTTTCCCCAAAACCCCATTTTTCTTCCAACCCCCCCATTTTTTCCCCCAAAAAAAACCCATTTTTCCCCCAAAAAACCCTAATTTTTTCCCAAAAATCCCCATTTTTCTCCATTTTTCCTCAACCCATTTTTATACCCACCCCATTTTTTTCCCTCCCAAAAACCATTTCCCAAACCATTTTTCTCCTCCAAACCCCATTTTTTCCCCAAACCCCATTTTTTTCCAAAAACCCATTTTCCCTCAAAACCCCCCATTTTTTTTTCCCCAAAACCCCATTTTTTCAACCCCCATTTTTCCCCAAAAACCCATTTTTCCCAAAACATTTTTCCCAAAAATCCCCATTTTTTCTCATTTTCCTCCCAGAACCCCATTTTTTTCACATTTCATTTCCCCACCCCATTTTTTCCCCAAAAATCCCCATTTTTTCTCCATTTTTCCTCCCAGAACCCCCATTTTTTCCCCAAAAATCCCCATTTTTTCTCCATTTTTCCTCCCAGAACCCCCATTATTTTTTTTCCCCAAACCCCCATTTTTCCCCCCAAATGTGCATCCCCAGAGCCCCGGCGGGTGCTGGTGGCCTGCGGGCCCTTCACGCCCTCGGACGGCGCCGCCTTCGAGCCCCTGCGGGACCTGCTGGGGGTGCTGGAGCGGGAGCGGCCCCATCTCTGCATCCTGGTGCGTAATTAAAACGGAATTAACGCTGCTGGGTGCTGGAGCGGGACGGCGACTCTGCATCCTGGTGCGTAATTAACGCTAATTAACGCTAATTAACGGTTAATTAACAATTAATTGTAATTAATGGCATCGTTATTGACCCCTCACCCCGACCTGCTGGGGGTGCTGGAACGGGAACGGCCCCACCTCTGCATCCTGGTGCGTAATTAACGCTAATTAACAACGAGTTTTAATTAATTCCATCGTTATTGACCCCCTCCTGAAAACCCCTCACTGCGACCCCGCAGCCTTGAAATCCTCCAGACCCTTCAAAATTCACATTCAGATCCCATTTGGGACCCCAAAATCCCATTTGTGACCCCGAAATCCCATTTCTGAACCCCAAAAATGCCATTTGTGACCCCAAAATCCATTTGGGACCCCAAAATCCCATTAATGAACCCCAAAAATCCCATTTGTGACCCCGAAATCCCATTTCTGAACCCCAAAACTCCCCTTTCTCCACAGTTTGGGCCCTTCCTGGACGCCAAGCACGAGCAGGTGGAGGTGAGGATGGAACCCAAAATCCCCCAAAATCCCCCAAAATCCCCCAAAATCCCCAAAATCCCCCCAAAATTCCCCAAAATCCCCCAAAATTCCCCCAAATCCCCCCAAAATTCCCTCAAATCCCCCAAATCCCCAATTCCCCCAAATTCCCCCAAATTCCCCCAAAATCCCCCCAAAATTCCCCCAAAATTCCCCCAAAATTCCCCAAAATCCCCCCAAAATTCCCCAAAATCCCCCCAAAATTCCCCAAAATCCCCCAAAATTCCCTCAAATCCCCCAAAATTCCCCCAAAATTCCCCAAATCCCCCCAAAATCCCCCCCAAAATCCCCCCAAAAATCCCCCAAAATCCCCCCAAAATCCCCCAAAATTCCCAAAAATCCCCCCAAAAATCCCCCAAAATCCCCCCAAAATTCCCAAAAATCCCCCAAAAATCCCCCAAAATCCCCCCAAAAATCCCCAAAATCCCCCAAAATCCCCCCAAATCCCCAAAATTCCCCCAAAATCCCCCAAATTCCCCCAAATCCCCCAAAATCCCCAAAATCCCCCAAAATTCCCCCAAATCCCCCCAAAATTCCCCAAAATCCCCCCAAATCCCCCAAAATCCCCCCAAAATCCCCCAAAATTCCCCCAAAATCCCCCCAAAATCCCCCCAAAATTCCCCCAAATTCCCCCAAATTCCCCCCAAAATTCCCCAAAATTCCCAAAATCCCCAAAAATCCCCCAAAATCCCCCCAAAATTCCCAAAATTCCCCCAAAATCCCCAAAATCCCCCCAAAATTCTGCCCCAAAATCCCCCAAATCCCCCCAAATTCCCCCCAAAATTCCCCAAAATTCCCCCAAAATCCCCCAAAATTCCCATAAAATTCCCCCAAAATTCCCCTAAAATCTCCCCAAATTCCCCCGAATTTCCCCTAAAATCCCCCAAAATCCCCCAAAATTTCCCCAAAATTCCCCAAAATCCCCCCCAAAACGCCCCAAAATGTTGAAATCTCTGGGTTTCCCCTGCAGAGCTGCCAACTCCTGAGCCCCTTCTCGGACGTGTTCAGGCTCTGCCTCAGGACCATCATCGAGGGCACCCGGAGGTGATTCCCAAATAAATAATTCCCAAATAATTCCCAAATAATTCCCAGATTCCCAAATTCCCCATTCCCGTGGGGATTGCTCCCAAAATCCCCACTTTGCACCCCAAAAATCTCCATTTTCCCCTCCCAATCCCATTTTCCCCTCTTTTTCCCCAGTGCTGGTTTTGGTGCCCTCTCTCCACAGACCCAGCCCCAAATTCCCCATTCCCTTGGGGGTTTTTTCACCCCAAAATTCCCATTTTTTTCCCCCCAAATCCCCATTTTTTTCCCCAAAAAAAATCCCCATTTTTTTTCCCAAAATCCCCATTTTTCTCCCCAAAATCCCCATTTTTTCCCCTAAAATCCCCATTTTTTTCCCCTAAAATCCCCATTTTTTTCCCCAAATCCCCATTTTCCCCCCAAATCCCCATTTTTTTCCCCCCAAAATCCCCATTTTCACCCAAAATCCCCATTTTTTTTCCCCAAATCCCCATTTTTTTCCCCAAACCCCCGTTTTTCACCCCAATCTCTGTTTTCTCCCCAGCTCAGGGTGCCAGCTGGTCCTGGTGCCCTCTCTCAGGGACGTTTCCCACCCGCCCGTGTACCCTCAGCCGCCCTTCGGCCCCGCAGAGCTGCCCCGGGAGGACCGAGCGGTACCGACCCAAAATCCTCCTTTTTTACCCCAAAATCCTCCTTTTTTACCCCAAAATCCTCCTTTTCCACCCCAAAATCCCCCTTTTTCACCCCAAAATCCCCATTTTCCACCCCAAAATCCCCCTTTTCCACCCCAAAATTCCCATTTTTTACCCCAAAATCCCCATTTCCCACCCCAAAATCCCCATTTCCCCCCCAAAATCCCCATTTTCACCCCAAAATCCCCATTTTTCACCCCAAAATCCCCATTCCCACCCCAAAATCCCCATTTTCCACCCCAAAATCCCCATTCCCACCCAAAATCCTCCTTTCCCCCCAAAATTCCCATTTTTCACCCCAAAATTCCCATTTCCCACCCAAAATCCTCCTTTTTTACCCAAAATCCCATTTCCCACCCCAAAATCCCCATTTCCCATCCAAAATCCTCCTTTTCCACCCCAAAATCCCCCTTCCCACCCCAAAATCCTCCTTTCCACCCCAAAATCCCATTTCCCACCCCAAAATCCCCCTTTTTTACCCCAAAATCCCCATTCCCACCCCAAAATTCCCATTTTCCACCCAAAATTTCCATTTCCCACCCAAAATCCCCTTTTTTACCCCAAAATCCCCATTTCCCCCCCCAAAATCCCCATTTTCCACCCAAAATTCAGAATTTTTTCCACCCAAAATCCCAATTTTCCCACCCCAAAATCCCCAATTTCCACCCAAAATCCCCAAATTTCCACCCAAAATCCCCATTTTCCACCCAAAATCCCCATTTTTTACCCCAAAATCCCCCTTTCCCACCCCAAAATCCCCCTTTTTCACCCCAAAATCCCCAATTCTCACCCCAAAATCCCCATTCCCACCCCAAAATCCCCTTTTTTACCCCAAAATCCCATTTTCCCACCCCAAAATCCCCATTCCCACCCCAAAATCCCCCTTTCCCACCCAAAATCCCCTTTCCCACCCAAAATCCCCATTTCCCACCCCAAAATCCCCATTTCCCACCCCAAAATCCCCATTTCCCACCCAAAATCCCCATTTCCCACCCCAAAATCCCCATTTCCCACCCAAAATCCCATTTCCCACCCAAAATCCCCATTTCCCACCCCAAAATCCCCATTTTCCACCCAAAATCCTCCTTTTCCACCCAAAATCCCCAATTTTCTCCCCAAAATCCCCATTTCCCACCCAAAATCCTCCTTTTCCCCCCAAAATTCCCATTTCCCACCCCAAAATCCCCATTCCCACCCAAAAATCCTCCTTTTCCCCCCAAAATCCCCATTTCCCACCCCAAATCCCCATTTTCCACCCCAAAAATGAAATCCCCGATGTTCCTCCCCCCCAGCTGGGATTTGGGCTGAAATTCCATTTTTTTTGCACAAAATATTTGGGATCATTTGAATTGTGGAGCTCCCGATCCCCCCCAGCCCTTTCTGGGTTCAGATCCCTCCATTTGATGATTTTTGGCCTTTCTGGGGATTCCTGCAGGAAACCCAGCCCAGCCCTGGCCTTGGGGGATTTGGGGAATTGATGGGATTGGGGGGCATTGGGGTCATTTGGGGCAGATTTGGGGCAGATTTGGGGCTTTTCGGGAGGGTTTTGGGCATTCTGGGATGGGGTTGGACTGTCCTGCTGTCCGTCCCGTGTCCGTGTGTCCATCCCGTGTCTGTGTGTCCATCTGTCCATCCCGTGTGTGTCCGTGTGTCCATCCCGTGTCCGTGTGTCCATCCTGTGTGTGTCCATCTGTCCATGTATCCATCCCGTGTCTGTGTGTCCATCCTGTGTGTCCGTCCTGTGTCCGTGTGTCCATCTGTCCATCCTGTGTCCATCTGTCTGTCTGTCCTGTGTCTGCGTGTCCATCCCGTGTGTGTCGTCCATCTGTCCATGTGTCCATCCCGTGTCTGTGTGTCCATCTGTCCATCCCGTGTGTGTCCATGTGTCCATCCCATGTCCATCTGTCCGTCCTGTGTCTGTGTGTCCAGTCCATGTGTCCATCCTGTGTCTGTGTGTCCATCCTGTGTCCATCTGTCCATCCCATGTCCATCTGTCCATCTGTCCAGCGTGTCCTCCTGGTGCCCGAGCCCTGCACTCTGGACATCAATCTGTCTGTCTGTCCATCCCGTGTCCATCTGTCCATCCCGTGTCCATCTGTCCAGCGGGTGCTCCTGGTGCCCGAGCCCTGCGCTCTGGACATCGATCTGTCTGTCTGTCTGTCCATCCCATGTCCATCTGTCCGTCTGTCCAGCGGGTGCTCCTGGTGCCCGAGCCCTGTGCTCTGGACACTGATCTGTCTGTCTGTCTGTCCATCTGTCCATCCCGTGTCCATCTGTCCATCTGTCCGTCTGTCCAGCGTGTCCTGCTGGTGCCCGAGCCCTGCGCTCTGGACATTGATCTGTGTGTCTGTGTGTCTGTCCATCTGTCCATCCCGTGTCCATCTGTCCAGCGGGTGCTCCTGGTGCCCGAGCCCTGCGCTCTGGACGTCGACGGCGTCGTGCTCGGCCTGAGCTCCACCGACCTCCTGCTGCACCTGGGGGCCGAGGAGATCTGCAGGTGCCAACCCTGCTCCTTTTTTACCTTTTCCCCTTTTTTTTACCTTTTCCCCCTTTTTTTAACCTTTTTCCCTTTTTTTTACCTTTTCCCTTTTTGTTCGACCTCTCCTCCCCTTTCTTTACTCTCCCCCCTTCTTTATCATCATTTTTCCCCTTTTCCCCTCTTCCTTTTCTCTCTCCCTTTCCCCCCAAATCTCCTCTTTCACCCCATTTTTTCCCGTTTTTCCCTTTTTTCCCCACCCATTTTTTCCCATTTTTCCCTTTTCCCACCCATTTTTTCCCATTTTTCCCTTTTCTCACCCATTTCTCTCCCATTCCTCCCCAGCCCCCCCGGGCTCTCCGATCGCTTCTCTCGGATCCTGCGCCACGTCCTGACCCAGCGCAGGTGGGCACCTCCCAAAATCCCCATTTTTCCTCCCCAAAATCCCATTTTTCCTCCCCACAATCCCATGATTTCCCCCAAAACCCCCTGATCTCTCCCCATTTTCCCCAAACCCCCATTTTCCCCCCAGTTTTTACCTAAAATCCCCATTTTCCCCCAGTTTTTACCCAAATCCCCATTTTCCCCCCAGTTTTTACCCAAAATCCCCATTTTCCCCCCAGTTTTTACCCAAAATCCCCATTTTCCCCAGTTTTTACCCAAAATCCCCATTTTCCCCAGTTTTTCCCAAAATCCCCATTTTCCCCCAGTTTTTACCCAAAACCCCCATTTTCTCCCCATTTTCCCCAATCCCCATTTTCCCCCAGTTTTTACCCAAACCCCCATTTTCCCCCCATTTTTCCCAAAATCCCCATTTTCCCCCCAGTTTTTCCCCAAATCCCCATTTTCCCCCCATTTTTCCCAAAATCCCCATTTTCCCCAGTTTTTCCCCAAACCCCCATTTTCCCCCCGTTTTTCCCCAAAATCCCCATTTCCCCCCAGTTTTTCCCAAAATCCCCATTTTCCCCAGTTTTTCCCAAAATCCCCATTTCCCCCAGTTTTTACCCCAAAATCCCCATTTTCCCCCCGTTTTTCCCCAAAATCCCCATTTTCCCCCAGTTTTTACCCAAAATCCCCATTTTCCCCCAGTTTTTACCCAAAATCCCCATTTTCCCCCAGTTTTTACCCAAAATCCCCATTTTCCCCCAGTTTTTCCCCAAAATCCCCATTTTCCCCCCAGTTTTTCCCCAAAATCCCCATTTTCCCCCAGTTTTTACCCAAAATCCCCATTTCCCCCCATTTTTCCCCAAAATCCCCATTTTTCCCCCACTTTTTGCCCAAAATCCCCATTTTCCCCCCCATTTTTCCCCCCCAAAATCCCCATTTTCCCCCAATTTTTCCCAAAATCCCCATTTTCCCCCCAGTTTTTCCCAAAATCCCCATTTTCCCCCAGTTTTTTCCAAAATCCCCATTTTCCCCCAGTTTTTACCCAAAATCCCCATTTCCCCCCAGTTTTTACCCAAAATCCCCTTTTTCCCCCCCGTTTTTCCCAAAATCCCCATTTTTCCCCCAGTTTTTCCCAAAATCCCCATTTTCCCCAGTTTTTCCCAAAATCCCCATTTCCCCCAGTTTTTACCCCAAAATCCCCATTTTCCCCCCAGTTTTTCCCCAAAATCCCCATTTTTCCCCAGTTTTTCCCCAAAATCCCCATTTTCCCCCATTTTTTCCCCAAAATCCCCATTTCCCCCAGTTTTTACCCCAAAATCCCCATTTTCCCCCAGTTTTTCCCCAAATCCCCATTTCCCCCAGTTTTTACCCCAAAATCCCCATTTTCCCCCCAGTTTTTACCCAAAATCCCCATTTTCCCCCCAGTTTTTCCCCAAAATCCCCATTTTCCCCCCAGTTTTTACCCAAACCCCCATTTTTCCCCCCAGTTTTTCCCCAAAATCCCCATTTTCCCCCCAGTTTTTCCCCAAAATCCCCATTTTCCCCAGTTTTTACCCAAAATCCCCATTTTCCCCAGTTTTTACCCAATCCCCATTTTCCCCCCAGTTTTTACCCAAAATCCCCTATTTTCCCCATTTTTCCCAAAATCCCATTTTCCCCCCAGTTTTTCCCAAATCCCCCCATTTTCCCCCCAGTTTTTTACCCAAAATCCCCATTTTTCCCCCCAGTTTTTACCCAAAATCCCCATTTTCCCCCATTTTCCCAAAATCCCCAAATCCCCCCCCTTTTTTTCCCAAAATCCCCCTTTTTAAAATCCCCCTTTCCCCCCTTTTTTACCCAAATCCCATTTTTCCCCTTTTTTCCCCAAAAATCCCCCATTTTCCCCCCCAGTTTTTCCCCCAAAAATCCCCCTTTCCCCCCCCGTTTTTTCCCCAAAAACCCCATTTTCCCCAGTTTTTCCCCCAAAAACCCCCTTTTTCCCCCCCCTTTCCCCCCCTTTTACCCAAAATCCCCCTTTTCCCCAAATTTTTTTTTTTACCCCCAAAATCCCCCCTTTCCCCTTTTTCCCCCCCCCTTTTCCCCCCGTTTTTTCCCCAAAATCCCCCATTTTCCCCCCCTTTTTTTCCCAAAATCCCCCTTTTTTCCCCCCCGTTTTTTCCCCAAATTTCCCCATTTTACCCAAACCCCTTTTTTTTCCCCCCAGTTTTTTTTTCCCCCAAAAACCCCATTTTCCCCATTTTTTTTCCCCAAAATCCCCCATTTTCCCCCATTTTTCCCCAAACCCCCTTTTCCCCCCCTTTTTTTTTTTTTCCCCCCCCGTTTTTCCCCAAAATCCCCATTTTTTCCCCCCCCCCGGGTTTTTCCCCCAATTTCCCCATTTTCCCCCCCCCAGTTTTTTTCCCCAAAAATCCCCATTTTCCCCCCTTTTTCCCAAAACCCCCTTTTTCCCCAGTTTTTTAAACCCAAAAAAACCCAAATCCCCCTTTTTTTTCCCCCCTTTTTTACCCAAACCCCCTTTTCCCCCCCCGTTTTTTCCCAAATCCCATTTTTCCCCCAGTTTTTTACCCCAAAACCCCTGATTTTTTCTCCCCATTTCCCCGTTTTTACCCCTGTTCCCCCCCCCCCGAGGCTCCCCCTGCACCTCGAGGCTCTTCCGCCCTTCGGGCCGCCGGGGACCCGGACGGCTGGTGACCCCCGGGAGCTGGGGATTTTCATCAAGGGGCACAAGACCCCGGAGACCCCCCCCGAACCCCCCGAACCCCCGAGGAAACCCCCCGGGCCCCTGGACCCTGAACTCAACCCCGAGAGGACCCCCCAAGCCTGAGAGACCCCCAAACCCCCCGGGAAACCCCGGGAACCCCGAAGACCCCCAGAGACCCCCGAGAGCTCTGAGAGACCCCCGAGAGACCCCTGGAACCCCGAGAGACCCCTGGGAACCCCCCG